>NW_028185927.1:6877237-6878981 GCF_003343005.1 Rhea americana
AAAAAAAAAAACACCGTGAAGAGGCTTCCGATGGGCGGCAGGCGTCAGCAAACAGAAATAACCTCCGCGGGATGCCGGCCCTSACGCGAGGAAGAGCTGGGCCCGGGAGGAAGGCCGGCTGGGATCCCGCGGCAGCGGCGCCCTGGGAAGCGAGCCCGTGCTGCTCTTGTTTTCAGATCCCACCGCAGTTTCTTTGGGGCTTTGCCGTACCCCTTCCAGCATCGCCCGCAGGAGCGGAAAGGTACCGCCCTTGTGCAAACAGATTTTAAAAATCTGGTGAGTACTGGTTCTGCAAAGGCTGGACATCAAAGGAGTTTAATCCAGCGGTTCGTGCGAGCTTTATGAATTTACTGCTAAGCCTTCCTGAAATAAAATCCAGCATTGCTTCTGTTTTGTTATAATACACAGTTTACATAATAGTGCATATTAGTTCAGAAATGTACACAAGAGTTGTGCAAAGAGAAATAAAGCCTGTTTGCATTCAGAATATTGGGTTGCATTATAAGCAGACTTCTCATCAAACAGACAACCTATCTCTGTTCACTCCATCCTCAGCTGTTTTCCCTGTCTCACAGGAGGGGTGAAAAAAATAGTACTGCTCTATTTCTTGAATGTGTTCACAGAAGAAATGAATCCAAATCTCCTGTTTCTTCTTGATTAGAAGTAAGCATCCTAGGGCAGCAGATGTTATTGAGAAAGTAACATTGTAGGAAATTCCCAGCTGGACAATCCCTCTGCTATCAGCAACCAGTGCTGTTTCACATGCTTGTGTGAATGATGTGAACCTATAAAAATGACTTGGGAAAAACACTATGCTACTACCACTGTGGATTTGCCTATCAGATTAGCCCTCAATTCAGTTTCTCAGGCAGTAAAGATGCAGGAGATGGGACGTTCTGAACTCAGCAAACAAAAGGAAGTTACACTCTGTATTTTAGTATTTGCTCACCAGCTACATTGCTGAGCTCATGAGTCAAAGGACTTCTAATATTACCAAGTACTTTTATCTGAATATAATCTGTAATCAAGCTTTACAGTTCAGTACCTGGGATTACTGAAGTRACATCCAGACAAAATGGTTTATGCAACTACTAGTTCTGCATTTCTGATTACCTTTGTTAGAGTATATTGGATCAATTCTAGTACCATGTGGGGATCATGCCTCTCACAAAACAGACTGCTTGCTTTGCTTGGTCACGTACTCAGCTTCAGTTTATTGAGGTTATGCTAAAAATTCAAGCTCAGTAGCTCATACCTTCAGTGTTGTAGACTTGAAGTGAATAAATGGGTCTGTTTCAAGCCTCAGGTCACCACCACTGCAGCAAAGTGGCCCAATGTTATAGTGCAGCCTTTGTGAGGCCAGTGACTCCATCCTTCTGTGTGGCCACTATAATGCCCAGGCTACCCAAGCTATCAGGCTGCCGATTTGGAATACTGATTCACAGTTTTTTCTGCCACTGACATCAGAAATATGCTTCAGCTTGACTGGTAGTTGATTTCAAGGTGCAGGCTTCCGAGCACTTACGTGAGTACTAATGCAGAAACTGCAAACTGATGGAATACCACCTAGAAAGAAAAGATTGTTATCCAAGTTGCTTGCAGACTTTAGTCTGCAGAAAATTACTGCTCAGTTCCAGCAGGCAGCTGTTTTTTTTTTTTTTTATTGAAGCCCATATGAGGCTCATAGCCTTCCATAAACTGAACGGTTAGACCTGAGGAGGCTAACCTGCCTGAATCTTTAAGC
>NW_028185927.1:6880091-6945091 GCF_003343005.1 Rhea americana
CAGGGCCGCCGCCCCCCGCGGAGCCTCGGCCCCTCCGAGGGGGCCGGCCTGCCCCCCCCCCCGCGTTTGCGCCCCGCTCCGACCGTGTATTTTCATTTTTCCTCGTTGCCTAACAGAGAAGTTTCACGTATATCGGTATCGCGGGCGTGTCCGTGGGGTAACTTTTAAAGAGCAGCCGTGGGAAGGGTACCGACCTGCGTCCGCTCGTTGGGAGACTCCTGGGGAGAAACGGGGCGTTCGCCCTGACCGGTGGGGAAAGCAGAGGTTTCTTCGTGGCAGGCTGTACGCAGGTGGGCGTTTCTCCTTCGTCTGGGCAATCCCGCTGTCCTGMAGGTTGGGGATTCAGCCTCCTTGTCTCTCGTGCGTTCTGTGTGGTTTGCAGTTGATCCCCTAACACTTCCCAGGACAAACAACTTARCTGACAATTACATATTCCAAAGGGAATGTGGAAACTAGTCTTTGAAAATGAATTTCACAGTATTAGAATGTTATTCTTTTGCCTCAGTGATAATAGGAAGGAAGGAACATGGATAAGTGAGAGTTTTCCCTGCTCTTCAAGGTTTATTTTAAGCTTATTTGCAGCGCTCACTGACTTTTTTTGCTCAGTTTTCTTGGTTCCTGTTGCTTTATATCTCTTTTTTGTTTGTTTGTTTTAGGTTAAATTGAATACTTGTCCAACACAGCTTCTTGCAGGAAGACTGCCACACTGTTTTGCATTTAGGAAAACTGAGAATAAGCAGAGAGTAGTGTTCTCTCTGAATTCAAAAATTTGTGCCTTGCCGAGGACAGCTGCAGGAATCAGAAACTTGAATCAATGTTATCGGATGAGTTAGAATCCAAACCTGAGGTGAGCAATTATGAATAGGGCTTGGTTCACAGAGAAGTTTATTTTCAACGCTTAGGAAATGGTAAACTCAATGAACTTTTTCTGCTTAGATACTAATTCTCAGAATGTTTTAAGTGACATCTTCCAATGCTCTGTTTTGATTTGATTGGTAGAAGATTAAAGATCATTGCAATTCCCCCTCCCCCCCCCGTTTGAGTTTCAGCAAATACTTCTGCCTACTCTCAGGTTACATTATCTTTTTTTCCACTATTATAATGTTATATCTGTTAAAAGAATAAAATAAATTACTGTATTGACTACTTCTTTCCCTCARACAATATTGACATTACTTGTTTTAGGGGAGTTTGGATTATTCTAGTTACCTCAGCCAGTTCTGATTTTTAAAGCACTCATGCTTCTATTGACAAGTTGCCAGAAGTGATGGACTGTAACAGCCAGGGGACTCTGGTTGCTCGTGTATTTGGATGCACATGTGAAGGCTCGTGGTGCGTACCCAGCTAGGCACAAGTACATTAACACAAACAGGAGTATGGCACTTCTGGAAGTAAAAACAAACTGCATTCGCGTAAAACATGAACAAAAAGCTATACTCCTACTTACCCATCAATGAAGGCTTTAAGTTTATGGAAAATATGCATATCCTCAGTCACTTAGCTCACGTGGACACATTTTGGCAGTTCTCTCCAGTGTCCGTGAGGTCTGAAGTCCTTACAGTATCTGTGTCCAGGCCCAGATCTTTAATCCAGTCTCTGGCCAGGATCCTGGGTCTTTCCAGACTGTGGCTTCCTCCTGTTCACAGGCTAGTCTGACAAGAAATTTGCTAACATAATGCTCATTCATGGAGCTTGGAAAGTAGTTCGGAATAGGGTTTAAGACTGCTGTGATCAGACACCAAAGTGTCCCAATGAGCCTGATAATGTGTGACTGGCCTCTTCATCTCTCCCCTCTCTATTTTCCATGGTTGTTCCCTCAACTGTCTCTCCCTTTCCTTTGATCCTTCCCCTGAACATCTCAAACTTCTGCACATTCCTACAATCACTATTGCATCCAAAAATAAGTTTGTTCTTTCCTGTGAGATCAATTCTGGTAACTCAGGATGATTTTTTTTTTCTCGTCAGAGAGGAAATTTCTGGTTGAACCTCTTCCACATGGCACGTTGATCAGGGCTTCCAGAGTTCTGTTCTCTGTTGCCTGTTATCTGCAGTTTGTTAAAACAGACAAAACAATCCATTTTGTTACATTCAATATGCAGCTGTATCTGCATGTTTAATTCATTACTTCTCCCAGTTCTTGCCTTTGTCCTTTAGGCTGAATAGCCACTACCGAACTGTCCTTAATTTCTGCCCACTTAAAAGTGCTGCTCTCCTGGCTTTTATAGTTTTCAGTCTTACCTCTTCAGAGGGCTGCAGTCCTGGAGCAGAGGACTTAAGATTGCTGTGAGGTACCTTTTAGGGAAATTTGCAGGTCTAAATAGACTTGTTTTTGTCAAGTCTTCTGTTTCTTTTTCAGTTCATATGCAACATAGAAGATATCTTAAACAGGTGTTCTAAAGAGAATGATTGTTGTGCTGGTAACTCTCGACAGCTCGGGTGATTTAGTGATGTATTTTTTTCTTAATGGAGCAGCCAAAATCCATCCAGTCACACTATTCAGAAAGAGCAGCTGCAAGTTGGTAGTTTCTTTGTAGAAACTACTGTGTATAATCTTGGTTTGGGCTGTGAAGAGTTCCTTTTCTTCTCTTGTGGCTGATACCTCACAGTTATTGTTGAATTTTTTTGTAGTTCTGAATGGCAAAGTAGAGCACTTTGTTTCAGAAATAATCATGGAAATCTACCCACCCACAGACTGATTACCAGTGGCTAGGACAGTGAGAACGTGTTTTCCTCAAATGAGCTGTAAGTGGGCCTTTTTTTTCCCTGACTTGTTGAGTAATTTGTCCTGTTTTCCCATAGCATGGTTGCATTTCCTTCCCAGCAAACCCACAACAGTAAGCAGTCACTCTTCAGGAACAGGTCTCGTGTGAAAGCAGGTTGCAGGGAGCATCCTTTCCCATTGAGGAATACAGTTTAGAACGGAACATCTATCTTGCTTAAGGCCATTTGGTGCTAGGATTCATTTGCGCTGTGACTGACCCAGTCCCATACAGATTCTCTTTCTAGCTTTGATTGTGAAAGTTGACTGTTAAGTCATGTCATTTTCTGCTGCTTTGACCTGAAACTGGAAGGTACCTTCTTGCATCTTTCCCAAATAGCAGTTCAAGTTATCTCTGAAAGATAAGCCACGGCAACATAATATTCATAGTCACCACTGCTCTTTGATATCCTCTATCATGTGTGAAAGGGGTTCATTAAAAGCTAACTGTATGTGTACAAGTAGCATGCTAGGTCATATTATTTGAGGCACTATGGATGGACTGTGTAAGTTTCATTGCTACTGTAACTGTTTTTATCCCTAAAGTAGCCACCAATGTATGCCTAAGTGTTTAGTACTTGAAGAGAGGTGAATTCTCCATTGATTGCAAGTTACAAAGCTGCTTGGAGACAGTTTGTATGGGCAGGTGTGTCTGCTTTTTCTTCTGGTTTCTCTGCCTCCAAAGCTGTCTTGCCTGCATTCTGCAGGAGCTGATAAGATTTGCATTTTGCATGTTTTAAAGCTTTAGGGTGATTTGTTACAATAATTCCAGCCATGCTCGCTGCACAAATGCACCATAGCGTGCTTTCTGCCAGGACAGCTCCAGTACAATTAATCAAGCGAACTACAGCTCTGGTCGATAAATTGAATACGGCTGTTGAAAGGGAGATGGAGGAAGGTGTTTTAACCTTCCAGCCTTTCCTTTCTCTCCCTATCAGCACTTTATAGAGGGAGACTCTCCAAAGGGTGTTTGGGAGGAGGACGTCCCAGTTCCCAGCTGATAATCCTCCTGCCACCCACACACTTCTGTGCCAACCCTGATCTAGTAAACATTACTTTGATCTCTATTCTGCAGTGGTTCACTGGTTAAATTTAGAACAGTTCTAGTATCAGTTAAGAACATGGTCATTGCTGCTCTGAGTCTGGCGTGRCTCTCCAGATAGCAGGTAGGAAGATTAATCTGGACACTTAGCACTGGGCCAACCTTTGCCCCCACCCCCAACACAGAAAGATTAGAGGTGTCTGCTACTTCTTGGGCTCTGAATCATCTGATGGGCGTGGGCTGGTCTGTGGTGAGATACAAGCTTTAATCTGAGCCATCCCATATGCCCATATTTTCATTTGTTCTTCTAAGGTGTATTTTTTAAAATATCTGTAGGAGAGGTTTCCAGTTCTTTAAAGAGATTTTTGTTTTTTTTCCTTTCTCTCAGGTCAGGGATGTTATCAGAGCCTACTTGGTAATGTGAGCAAACTGTACCACCTGCAGTGTTACACCAAAACCGATAGACCTTGGGGGTCATTTCTTGTTGGTGGCTGACATCTCAACCATCTTTTGTTGATTGTGAGGGCTAACAATTACTTGCTTAGTGACAAGAGCCAAGGACTATTTTACGTTTTTAGTAGCTTTACCATTTACATTATTACAGCATTTCCAGGGTTAAGTAGTGTTTCAGTAGAAGGAGTTTAAGGAAGGCATATTGAAGAAGGTGGTATGGCAGAACCCCAAAAGTCAAATTGCTCATAGGAACATGGAGCTGAAATTTTGCTCATTTTGTTCCTCCCCAGGGTTCATAGATTCTCTCTGTACAACTCCCATGTGGCTTGTAAAGTTTGAATCTCTAAGTTGAGTATGTCCTTTTGCAATTCGTCAATATCAGATTTTTTTTAATAGAGATTGGCTATAAAGTAAAGCCAACTTAAAACTCATTGCTTTTGTGGTTTGTTACTATTCTGTCCGTTCAGTTCCCTAACTATTCTTCTTCAGGTGCCCCCAAAATGTCCTAAGGATTTAGTTACAAATTCTAACGCTTTGGGCATGTTTGCAGAAGGTTCAGCCCCCTCCTTGCACAGGGATTTTATACCTGCCATCTTGGGAATACTTACTGCCTCTTTGGATCCTGTTTGTGATGCCAGATAYTATGTGGTTGTCCAATCTGATGGGCTGCAGAATCCAGGAGACGCCTCCTCTGCTAGTCCTCTTGATAAGAGACCACTGGACTGTTCCCACCCCAGCCAGGAGCAATGCTGAGCCTGAATTGCAGGGATGCTCCCATGCAGGCCCAGCCAGTACAGACATGGCTGCCCATAAAGATTAACACAGGCAGGAGGACAGTACCTTCACAGGCACCCACATAAAACATGAAAGACCACAGATGGCCTAAGCCCATTCTACTCTCTAGGTAATCGGGCTCGAAGTTCACCAGCATATCACGCGTGCCCTCACTCACCTCACATGCATACTTACGTTCATGGATCTCTCCGGTTTCCACCCTGCACCTTCCAGTGTCCGTGCCTAGGCCTTGGGCTTTTTAATCCAGTCTCTGGCCAGAATTTTGGCTCTTTCCAAACTGTGGTTTCTAGTGCAAGCTGAAGTTCGCTAACTGAACACAGTTATTCAGAAACTATTTAGGAACAGCGTTTAGTAAGATGATGAGATGGACTGCAGCGCCCAGGCACAGCAGCATGCTGACCAGCAACTTGCTAACACGTGGTCAGCCCCTTTTATCCCCCTCTTCCTGTTTTCCATGGTTGTTCCGCCCCTAACTACCTTGATCCCTCCCTTTCTCCTGCCTTTAACCCTTCCCCTAAACATCCCATAAGTTTTTCACACTCCCATCTTAAGACTACCCGTAATAAGTTTTACCAAGTCCCACAATTTCCCTCCGTCGCGTTATGACTTTGCTCTTTCCTATGAGACCCTTCTAGTAACTGGCGATACGTTTTCTAATCGTCTCCGAAGTTCCTGGTTGAATCTCTTAAAGGTTGCGCTCCGCGGTCCCTGTAAGGCCCACGCATCCATGCCCCAGGAGTTCTGGTCTTTGTTGCTCTCTTACYGGCAGTTCATTAGAGTTTGTGTATCTATGTTTAATTTATTACCTCTCGTGCTTCTTGTCGTTGTCTTTTACAGTGTATAGCCGATTGTCTAGTGTCCTAACAATTTATTTTTTGCTAAACCAGTTGCAAAAGCAAATTAGAAGGAACTTAAACCAGTGTACGGTTTTTGTAATGATTTTTCTTCCAGTATCTACAGTTGCTGTAGTTGTCACACAGGTATTAAATGATTTTAAACATGAAGAGAGGTTTCTGAAAATACTTAGCTATTGAGATGCAACTGTCACATGAAAAGTTGTATTTTCRTATAATTATTTAGTGTAGAGATGAGAGTATATTTGGTGATTTGGTTTGATTTAATTTATGAGAAGGATTTTTTTTAATTATATTTTTTAATAGTGAGGGAGATGCATGTCCTTTTATTTGCTACTGCTTCTTTTACCCCTGCTGAGTCTCTATATAGCTTGATATTAATTTACAACGAAAGTAAAAAGGCTTCCTTTCTTTTCAGGGATCCTTTTGTGGTTGCTACCTTTTGTTTTTCCCTCCTGGTTTAGTTTTGCTGTGTATTAGTGGAGGGTTTGAAGCAAAAGCTTTCCTGTTGCAGGTCAAAGTTTTGTTTAAAGCATTATGTATAAAAATAGAAGATAAAAGAATCCATTAAAATGTATATTACATGGCTGAGCAGGTAGCAGTAAGGATCACAGACAGTATTTAAATGAAATGTAATTCAGTAATTTAGAGTCATTTTGCTGCACACATTTGTTAGTCCCATTTCTCTTTCTTTTTGTGGCTTTCCTTTGTTACTCCTCTCTCCCTTCTTTTTCTTCTCCTGACACATTTTAAATTAGAACGCAAGTCTCTGGGGAGAGACTGTCCCTTATTGCCTATGTGGTTTTTGAGAACATCACTCAGGGCCATTAAGGCCTGCTGGTGTGCTCAGGACCCTGAGCACAGTATCTCCTAGAGGCAGATGTGTTTGAGGAAGCATCAGTATTTCCGGTGTTTTCATGACAGGAAATGGGCACAAGAAATTAGAACCCAAAATATGAAGTGCCCTCTTGTTTTCTTCAGTTTCTTCSACTAAATGCACCTGGTCCTGATGTAGCAAAGGTTCAAAATGCTGATATTCGCTATAGAAATTATTTGGAATTGGTTGCTCAGCAGTTTTAAAAGTTAATCTCCGAGGCAGTCATAGCATCCACATATGAAATAATGATTAGTGACTGCTTTTCTTTTTTAATGGTCTTGTGATTTAATTCAACAGATTAGACCATTTGTCTTTTTCCCCTCAGTCCCTTTTGACAGTGATGAACCTTCTCATTGCACAGAGAATGCTGCCTGGGCTCTCTGAGAATAGATATTAAAAATGTGTCAAAATCAGGGTGATAGCTTTTGAATGCCTATCTTGTACAATTTTCTTTTTAAGTGCCAAAGATGAAGAAATTTCAATGCATACAGTTGTTTGCTAGACAGCCTAGAATGCAGGATCTTTTTATGCAGGGTTTTACTAGAGATAAGGAGCGGTGATTTAAGGGTTGGTTTGGGTGCATTGTTATTTTTTAATATTCCTTTTATCCATGCTCTTCAAAGTATTTTGAGAATGTGAGTATAAGGGTAAGTCTGTTTGGCAGAGTTTATAAGCCGAATGAAGAGGGGTTTGAGAGGCATATTTTTCTGAAACATGGAATCTTCATCTAGATCTGTCAGAAATTACCTTTTCTAGTTCTCCAGAGTTTCAATTCCATACAGGAGAGGGATTTGAGACTATGTATATGTATGTGAAAAAAAAGGCTTGTGGAGTAGACAGAAGAAATACTTCAGTAATTTCATTATAAAAGTTGGGATGTGCATCTCCTAATTACCAGCATAATGTTAAATCAGCACGGTGTTAAATCAGACTATTTTAATAGGGACTGTTGTGGCACTGGTAACAGGAAGGGAAAAAAAAAAAGTGTTTTTTGTGTCCATGCTTTGGAGGTGAAGCTAAAAACTCTTATTTTGGAGTGGTTCCAGAGGCTTAGAGCGGCCCAGGATCACATCCGTCACTGTAGCAAAAGCTTGAACTTTGAGATGTTGGGGGGGGAGAGAATGGGTAAACAAAGTACATGCTTTGCTGCGCTGAACCTGGCCTCGTATGTTTAGACTTTGAGGGGGCTGGAAAAGCACTCCTATGCTTGTATTTTTTCCAAATTTTAGGTTACTTTTTGGTATTTCAAGATTTCTAGGAGTTAGCCAGAAGTACTTTTTACGTTGGCATTGCTGACTGAGGCTAAGGATAGCTGAGTCTGTTAAACTGAATGACCTGGGCATTTCTCACCTCCTGGGTCCGTGGAGATGAGGGCTCTGCCCTGCTTCTGTGCCCAGGTCCAGCCAGTAGTGCGGTTTAGCGCAGTTTTCAGCTGGGCACACGCAGGCTGTGCAGATGGGGCTCAGGACGGACACAGTAACACGGGACGGTAGTTGCTTTTCCCCCGAATACAAACAGCACAAATAGGCTGATCCTGCTTCTGAGAATTGGTGCTTAGAGGAAACCTTCTTTCGTGGGTTTCGCCAATATTTGGCCCCAGGCTGCTCATCCAGCTTGTCACCTTGTAGGCTTGAGATTTGCTAGTGCTTCACGCAGACTACAGGCACAATCACGCAGGAAATGGTTTGGAATAGCATTTAACAAGAATTCCAAACAGTCTCCCAAATCTCTTGTTCAGTCCCAAATTGTTCCCCAGGGAATGCATCCCAGAATAAACCCTGTATCCCTTTATGCAGTAATGCCCCCTAGTTTGCATAGCATCCTGGAAAGGTTCTTCTGCTGGATCCTCTCAGCGGGTGGGTTTCACACCAGGGACAATGGCTTCAGTTGTGCCCCCTTGATGGTTTTAGGAGTAGCTGATTTGGGTGGATTAGGCYGTCTCCCTTCCCAGCTTGTCAGCCCATCTTCTTCCTCTGATCATTATCTGCCTATTTTTGAATAGCCACTAGTCTTTCTCTACCTTTTTTATTTAAAAGGCTGACTTTTTTTCGGTAAAGTGTTGAAAGACAGTAATTATACAAAATACCTGAGTCAAAGGCTGAGCATGGAGAACATTTACTTGGAAGCTTAGAGCATAGTAAAGTATCAAGCAAATAAACCAGGAATTAAAAGGAAAATATGAGGTAGCTTATGTAGGTTTCAGTGTAGTCTGCAATGATCGAGAGTTAATTTGTATGTTAAAGAAATAACAATTTTATAAGTATTTCACAGATGACAAATGCAAGTGGTATATTCTTGGTCATTGATAAAAGTTAAAAAGCTTGCATTTACTTTTGAGTTTATTAGATTACATTCTTTGTCTCTTACAAGACAGTACGAGCTAATGGAGTGGGTTTAGTGCCTTTTTCAAATGACTTATGCTACTCTTGAACTGATCTTCAGTATCTCCTTTCAGCTGCTGGTTCAGTTTGTTCAGAATACTTCTATTCCACTGGGGCAAGGGCTGGTGGAATCGGAACCAAAAGACATCACCTGTCTTTCTCTCCTTCCTGTTACCGAGACCTCAGAATGCAACAGGCTGATGTTGCCAGGTAAGATCTATGGAGCAGATCTTTGTGGGTGTGTCATTTATACAGCTGTCCTTAACGCGGCACTGTGGCACGCGTCTTCCCTGCCTCTTGCTGATAAGGCATTCCAGTGATGGAGGAAAGAGTTCAGAAGGATGGCTGAAACTTTTCTCATTTAATGATGAAGTTTGGTTAGATAGAAAATTCCTTCCTCCTCCTAGCTCTCTCATGTTTTAATTGTTTTTACTAGAAAAATAACTTCTTAAGTATCTTTTAGTCATTGTATACTTTTTATTTTCTCTGATTTTACTTTCTTCACTAGATGATGAAAGAGATCTCACTTCTCCAAGTCACTCTAATTCTTCCAAAGATGTTTCTTCATCTGCTGTCTTGAGAAGCCTCCAGGTAAATGTGGGCCCTGATGGAGAGGAAACGAGGGCACAGAATGTACAGAAACCATCTGAGCTTCTGCCAACTTCAGAGACTTCCAGTTTATTGCAAGACCTCCAGCCTAGTGACAGCACTTCATTTATTCTTCTCAACCTAACAAGAGCAGGTAATTCTCCTTCTGTTTGTTATCTGGCTGGATGTGTCTCAGACAGCAGAATGCAGGAGATACAAGTACATCTCTGTCTCTGCTGCTTATGAAGGGGAGAGATCACAAAATTTGCTGGGCATTATTGAGTCTGTCAGGAGCATTTAACTATCAGCAGCTTCCTACAATACAAAGGTCAGTGAATACTTTTTTAGTGCAGATGCTGCATCTTGTACCATGAACTCTAACCTCTGTGAAGCAGAAAAAATTGCCCTCTGTTGTACTGCCCTCCTGTTTCATGAAGTTGTCTCTCTTTTTTTTGTTTGTTTTGTTTTGGTTTTGTTTTGTTTTGGTTTTGTTTGTTTGTTTTTTAGGGCTGGGGTCTCCAGCTGAACACCTGGTGTTTGTTCAAGATGAAGCAGAAGATTCTGGGAATGACTTTCTCTCTCATGATAGCACAGACAGCAGTACCCCATGGTTCCTTCGAGTGCAAGAATTGGCCCATGACAGTTTAATTGCTGCCACTCGGGCACAGCTCGCTAAGAATGCCAAAGCAAGCAATAATGGTAGGAAATCTCCTGATTTTGTCTCAAAAGTTGAATATTCTGTACAAGGTCCCTAGTTTCAGCTATAGTTACTTGTTTGTTTGTAGAATAGCCAATGAATTATATAAAGTTGTGAAGTCAGTTCAGTAGTTTGAGTTTAGGGAAGTTCATTAATTTAATATCTCAGCTGATTCTTTCTTTCTCTCCCTCTTGCTTATAACCTATTATAATGTGTCCTGAAGTTATCAGTGACAGAATCATGCAGAACAACTACTTAATTTTTCTATAATATATGTAGGCTCCTGAATTTTTTTTCAGGGAGCAAGCTGTGGTAGAAGCAGCAGTTCTCTTGCAGTCCTGTTCTCTGGTGTACGTAAAGAGTATCTTTAACTGCAACTCTTATCCAGCTGCAGCTCTTTGTATTTCAACTTGTATTTTCAGTTTCAAGTCTCTATTTTTAATGCATATTATATTTCATACTTTTTCTTCTTAGCTCCACTAGGTTTGGAGATCAGCTTTCTAGGATATACTTATTTGGACTTAGTCACGTGCTTTAGGAATTATTATTTCAGTAAAGAATTGCAATCAAATGCGGTATCTCTTTTTTAGCTAAGAGCTTTCAAAATATAGTTATCCTGACTGATATTTAAGACTGGATGATTGATACTGATACACCATTTTTCTGTTTTCTGATGAATTGGCTTTATATTGTTCCTGTGATAATACTCAGTTTATGGGAGTAAGGGAATAGTTTATGGGCCTGGAAAAGTTCGTGAATGTTTCTGATCCCTCTTATGGCCTGGATAGCAGGATATAGGGCATGGTGAACTATTAGTAAGCAGGAGCCTCTCTGCCTTACAGACATACGTCATATATGATGCTGTTTTTATCTATTAAATTTGATAAATTATAGTAATCTGTCTCCTTTTAGATTTTGGTGGGCTTTTTCTTCCAGGTGAAAATGTTCATCTTTGCTCAGGAGATGGGCAGCCAAAAGACTCTAGCCCCATTCCTCATTTATCTCGTGTGGAAAGGAAGCTGAAATGCACAGTTGAAGGCTGCGATCGGACGTTTGTGTGGCCAGCTCACTTCAAATATCATCTAAAAACACACCGGTGAGCAGAAAGAGCTGTATGTTGTCGTGAGTTTGCAAAAGCATGCTGTGTATGTGGGATAGTATTGGTTTACAACGTCAGCAAGTTGTGAAAACCTGGTGTTACTCTTGGAAATTGTAAGGCTGTTGCTTTCTTTCATTCAGTTATGTTGAAACACCTTACCCAAATTTAGATTATTTCTGCAGGTCCTTGTTAATACTGGATTTAGAACATTTATATTTTTACAAGTGCTCAGTAAAGATAATTAACTACCACCATGTACATTCATTACTTCCGTAGTACAATGAACATTAGAAGTTGTGGGATGGTGTCATATTTTTATATATCTTTGAAAAAATCTGCTTGTTCTAATAAAGGACCATAATCTCTTCTACCTGAAAAATCACTCATCTTTCAGGTAAATTGTAGACAGCTTGCTGCTCTCTACAAATGAGCATTTATTGAAAAGTGTGAGGAACTCCAAGCGATGTGAACCTATCACCTTGCCCTGAGGCAGGGCTATCAAAAACTGTGTGTACTGTATGTACAGTAACAATCATTTTTGAATCTCCAGTGACTGAAATTCCACAAGCTTCCTATATAATCTATTGCAGTGCTTTACTAAATCTCTCTGGATAGGCAATTGGCCATGTAATAGGATGAAAAGGTTTGACATATCTGAATGATTTCTTCCAGTGGAGTACCCAGACTCTGGCTTTATGGTAGTTCCCTAGGACTGATTTAGGCCCCTCACTTCAACTGAGTCGCCTCATTTTTGGATATAATTCATAATATACTTTGCCTTTTTATTTAATCAAAAACAAGAAATAGGTCGTTCATGAAAAAGTATGTTGCAGTAGCAGCTTATGAAACAGCTGTGTTGTTGCTTTCCAGGAATGATCGCTCCTTCACCTGCCCAGCAGAAGGCTGTGGAAAAAGTTTCTATGTCTTGCAGAGGCTGAAGGTGCACATGAGAACTCACAATGGTGAAAAACCGTTTGTGTGCACGGAGCTGGGCTGTGGGAAACAGTTCACAACAGCTGGAAATCTGAAGAACCACCTACGAATTCACACTGGTGTGTTTTAGACCTCACCTATTTGTGGTCCGCAGAGATGGGGTTTTTACTGAGGAAAAAACACTCCAGCCTTCAGCCTCAAACTTTGTGAATATTATGCTCATATATCTCTGACCTTCGTTAGTGTCTGTTTCCTATCAATTCACACTGCTCTATCAGTGAAATCAAACAACTGCTTCCCCTTTTACTATTCCCTATAATTTCATACAGGTTTCATCCTTCAGATACTGTATGATGATGTTGTGATCCTACTCTTACATGCATGCTCTGAATATTTCCTTCCCTTCCCTGCCCCGGTTGTTTGATTTGAGGGAGTGTTTTGTTTTTGGGGAGAAACTAGATTGTTCCCAAGGGAATAGTCAGTGAACACCACTGTTGTAAGTATTTTCAAAAGAAAGCTATTTTTAAGTTCCCGAGAAGCACAGTAGCTTAGATATTTTTTTCCAATGTAGAGTCTTGAACTCACAGTCATAGCTGGGCTGACATCTGGCTGAATCTTGACTACCTTATGTTACTTATGCTGCTTGTARAATGACTACATTTGAAAGTTTGGGGAAGTGAGGAATACAGTGGAATGAGTATCAAAAAATATAGCAGCAAAGTCTAATAGAAAAAGGCAATGGTTAGAATAAAGTATTTTGGCACGCAAACTGCTCTGTGCTAATGTTGGTCAGGGATGTTGCCATATGCTGGAGCCTATGTACCCTAACTCATGCTCAGCTTTTTATATTAAATAAAACAAGAACCTTTATTCCATAGTGCTGTATTTTATATGTGGTTTGTTTATGCTGTCTTCTCTGCGGAATTTGATCCTGCCTTCTCAATACTTACGGAAGTTGGTATATTGGCCAAAGCCTTGAGAACTGCATTAAGTCTTTTAGGTGTTTTTATCCCAAAATCCAGAAAGGCATACAAGTTCCAGCTGAAATAATCAGAAATTTAATAGTCAGCAAAGTTGACAATGAACATTCCTGATTTGTTTGTTTGGTTGGTTGTTTTTTTTAAAAGCCTCAGAGTTATCATTACCACTGAAATAAAAGTCCAGTTCAGGCCTCCCAGAATATTATTAGAGATACCCTGGTGGCCCAGGAAAGTAGCATTGCATTACAGTTGTTTAAGATTTCCAAATAACCTGCACAACTAGGCGAGCACAAGGCATCCCTAGTAAAACAAAATCTCAGATTATGTGGGCTGCTAACACCTATGTATGTTTTCTGCCTTATTTAGCACTACCATATGCTATGTACTTTGTAGATTATATATGGAATGAGGTTGCTATTTTAAATAAGTTGAAGTTTAGCTAGAGAACACATGGTTTGTGGGCAGATGTTGGGATGTAGTTAAAAATTATATATGCCAATAGTAAATTTTTGCATATGTGGTTGCAACAGCCATATTTTATACTCAGCTTTCTTTTGCACTTAAAGCTCCCAGCCACAGCATGGGTGAAGCTGGCAGGCCCAGCTGATACATGCCCAATCCTCCATGGTAGAATGTGTTCTGCAGTCAATGGAGTACTTGTTTCTGATGGAGCAGAAGATTACTTCAAAAGAACTGTATATCTGGCAGACACAATAGAAATAGCTAAAACATCTTGCTTAATCTCCTATGGAATATATCCAGCAGGACTTGCTGTAACTCTGCTATAGTAGTCCAGCTAAAGACTTGAAATCATACTGTTAAACATGGTGTATTGAGTTCTTTAGTGTGATGTTGCAAGCAACAGTTAGCTTTAGTTTTATTTCAGGCTTTATTAAAAGGGGATTTAGAGCAGGTTAATAATATCACATTGCATTGGTGAGGTCATCTACTGATTTATTATCATTTAGTCAAATACCAAAATAGCTGTAGAGATTCATGTAAGTCACAAGTTTCTGCCTACGAAAATAAATTGTGCCTTGAATTACTGTTCCTCCACAGATGCATATAAATGACTGATACCTCTCTTGCAGGTTTCTGTGGTGGTCAGCCTGTTCAGAAATCAGGTGTACAATCTGAAATGAAGGGAAATATAGTTAACGGGATTTTGGACCCTTAGAGGCAGAAAGGGAGCAGAGTCCTGGGAGTGTGTGAAGCAGAGAGCTGTTTGATAAGAGCTACATGTAAATGACATACTGTGTTCCAGGTACTTTTGTATTACTCCCTTGGTATTTATGTACCAGGAGAATTTGTTCAGAAATAGAGGACCCTGGCCTGCCTTTCTGTGAATGATGACCTTTCTGAAAGAATTTTCGTTATTCCCTCTTGAAAGCTGATGAAGAGAATGCTTTAAAAGCCTTAGGAAGAGCATGTGTCGTTTTTGTTGAACTTCAGTGCATGTAAGGCCAAAAGGAAGAACTGAGTAGAGATCTTCAGACTCTTCTCAGGCACTTGGATCCCAAGTTAAGATCCAAAAGTCTATAAGATTTTTTTTTTCCCTTGTAGGAGAGAAACCATTTCTGTGTGAGGCACAGGGATGTGGTCGCTCCTTTGCTGAATACTCCAGCCTTCGGAAACATTTGGTTGTCCATTCAGGTAGGAGCCTTCATATGACATGCTAAGACCTAGCTGAGAAAAGATCTTTACCACAGGATTTTGATTTGACTTTTTCTTGAAAAAGTCCCCTGTTTTCTACAGAACTTTTGGTCCTATTGTTTCACCACTTGCTCTATGGTTCTTGCAGCCTGTAATTTTTAATCTTTGCTGGTCTTTCTGTAGCCATTTTCCTCGAACATCATTCTACATCTCATGATTCTAGATTCCAATTACAACAAATTTTTATTTATTTATTAAATAAAGAATGTTTCTAAAATGTCAGGAAGTTGTATATCTATTTCATAGCTACCATTTTTTTATTTAAAAGACAGAATCTAACACATCTTTACTCTCAATCATTCCATTTGAAATCTTTCATGAGTGAGTTTCTGCCACAGGCAGGGATTTTTTTTATATAGATATATAGTACATATTTGTAATTGGACAAAACATTAGATGGGAATTTCATGAGTGCAAAATCTGTTCCAAAGGTGCTGCCTTCCGTTCTGGTTGAGCTATCTTAAATGTCATCAGCACGTCATAAGTGTGCCTTGCTTGGGAAAGGGAAAAACTTGCTTGGATAGCAACTTTTGGGACTACCTCAGATCTCTGTGCTTTTTCTTCCCTGTCTCCTTGGCTTCTGCACCGTAAGCTTGCACTTATCAACCAACAAAATAGCATGTTGTATTGGGAAAATGACAGTGCTCTGTAAAATGAGAAGCCCTTCACAATGACAACTCACAGTCCAGTCTACACTTAGTAACATAAACCAAATGCTTTAGTTTTTGTGTGTGATAGGAGGAGATGGCTCCCCTCTGCTTGCTTGCTTTTAGTCAGTTTATATTCCCGGTGTGAGACCTCAAATCTTTCCATGTTCCTGAGTAAGAGATTCCAAGTAGCTCATTCTCTTTCATAAATCAGATTTGAAGACTTTGTTACTCTTCAGCCCTGAGTTTTCCAACACTCAGCAATGTTGGTATCTGAAACTCTTCTGTTCTGGACGTTTACTTCTCTCTGGGAAGCAGGAATAGTTCTCACCTGAATTTGCACTGATAATTTGCACCAATAGTGTCAATGGCCATTTCAAAACTGCCTTACTTTATTATTGGCTCCTTTGTTGATGAGATCTTTATTGCCAATTTGGTAATTCTTAGAAATTTTTTTTCCTCTTTTTCTCCAAGGAGTGAAGCCCCATCAGTGCCAAATCTGTGGGAAGACATTTTCCCAGAGCGGTAGCAGAAATGTGCATATGAGGAAACACCACTCCCGAATCGGAACAGCTGGCAGCAGAGAGCGAGAACAGCCAGGTAAGGAGAGGAAGGTATTCTCTATGGGGAAGGAACTGGTGGATGGTCGGGAAGAAGGGAAGACGTCTGTCCTGAGAATAAGAGAGTAGAAGCTGAATACATTTTTTGTCTTGGAGATGAGGATGGATTACTATCAGGGAGAGATCTCCCCTTGTCTAAGGTAGAAAACAAAGGTATTTTTCTGTATTATGGTCAAGGGCAGATAGATTTATTGTTTTCAAAATTAACTTGTATCTGATGTCTTTTTTTACATGGAATTTGTGCCCTTCATAATACTTTCTTGTTGTAACAAGCCTGGTTTTTATGCTATGTGAATTATTTAAACAGAAGGGCAAGCCTGCATCAAATCCTGCCATATTAAGGCTCAAAACAATCGATATAGGAGTTGCCACTCGCTGGAGTGGCAGATGCCCTAAGACTAGGAGCTAATAAAGTAGGTGCTTAGGGAAGAAGTGTATGTGACTTGGAGGGGAAAAGGTAAGGAATTGTAGTAGATGATGCAGTATCATTTCATCACAAGAATTTTGTTTTACCCTATTTTCACAATAGAGTCACTGATGGGGAGCAGTTTGCTGGAAGAATCTACAGTGCATAGTAAGAATCTCATCTCCATGAACTCTCAGCCTAGCCTCGGGGTTGAGTCTCTGCACTTGCCAGATACTGAGTCTATTATTGGAGTGGAGGAGGGTGAGACCAGCTGCTCTTTTTTCCGCCCTCTTATATGTGGTGACTGAAATGGGATTGATCATTCCTCCTAGAGGCTCACCGTGTTGCAGTGGGATGAGTGAACATTGCTTTTACTGTGCACAGCGGGGGTGGGTAAATGAAGAATGAATCATAAAACTGGAGTTGGAGCAGACCTACTGGACCAAGTTTCTCTCTTGCAGAGCTTCAGAAGTGAAGTCTGCTGCTTAGGTGTCATTTAGCCCATGTTGTGGAACGCCATTTCAAAACTGTTACTGCAGTCCATTCTCTTAAAGCCTAAAGCGTTTGCATTGCTGGGGCACATAGGAGCTCCAGTTAAGGACCAGGACCTCGTTGTGTACCAACACTGAGTATCTTGAGTAACAGGCCTTCCATCCTTTATCTTCAGAGACTATATTCTAATACATCTCACTGTCAGA
Organism: Rhea americana; assembly: GCF_003343005.1. Classification (NCBI taxonomy): domain Eukaryota; kingdom Metazoa; phylum Chordata; class Aves; order Rheiformes; family Rheidae; genus Rhea; species Rhea americana. The sequence continues at coordinate 6,897,633 of NW_028185927.1, forward strand.
AGCTGATTTAATATCTGAAATAAATGTACTACTCAATATCATTTAATTACATTTGCTGTGTTCTTTTTCTGCTTTCTTCAGTCACTTTTCCCCAAAATTTGTTTGGTGTTTCAGTTTCTTTAAATTGGTCTACTTGTAGACGTTTTGAATTTTTCTGAACTTGAAGGCTTTCTTCAGAATTAACATTATTAAGAATGCAAAGTTTTGCTAGGATACTGTGCATCTATAATGGCTCTTATGTAAAGAGGATGCTCTGAGTTTACACTGATCCCCAGCTGAACGTAAAGGTGCTGCTGTTGATAAAGGTATTGCAATTTGGAGGTTCTTGCAGTAGCTCTATCACCTGCCTGTGAGTCTGGACCTGATGTGGTTTTGCCACCATCTCATCACTTGATCAGCCCCTTAACCGGGAGATGTCCCAGTGAGATGTCCCCTTTACTAGAGTTATTTTTATAGGTCAGCTGAACAGGCTGTAATTCTTTCAACTAAAAATAACAAAATATTTCAGTGTGATACTAAATTTGAGAACAAAAGTGGAAAATCTTTATTTCCATACAATTTTCTGAAATATATTAAGGGAATAAAAATAAGAAATGTAATCCTACTTTCAGAACAACACTTTGTTTATCCAGATGATAGCAAGTTTCAGTGACTTAGTTTAATGCTTTTACTGTCCTCAGATTTCAGCAATTTCAATTCAGGGACCAACATCAAGACTTAGGTTTACTTGTCACTGTATTTATGCAGGACACTATTTGTTAAAAGCATATAACATACTGTCATATATTAATTTAAAGTTCAAGCCTTTATTTCTCCTTTCTTAAGTCTTTTATACTTCACACACTTGGAAATTTATCTTTTTAATATTGTCAAGTATTATTACAGAAATTTGAAATCAGTTTTAGGTGAGAGCTTGCAGTTTGTAGATGCTGATTTAAAGTCCAAAATGGTACAGTTTTTGAGAGGAGAAAAATGAGAAGATCAGCCTCTGGGTTGAAACTAATTTATTGTGACATCAACAGCCCATGATGGTCTGTTAGTGTTTGCTGCTAAGGATCATCTTTGATGTGCTGTGCAGATCCTGGCAAAGGCCACTGCCAGATTAAATATACCCTGGCAGGGTTTTCCTTTGAAATTTTTACAGAAGATGAGATTGAGGGAGGGAGGTAACATTAGAAGAGATTAGTATGCCAGCAGGAGGTAAGAGGATCTTTGATGGTTGCATTGGACACCGAAGATAGTCATATGGTCTGGTTAAAACACCATCTGGATTCAGGGAAATAGTCTTGCYTTGCTAAGTGTGTTTTATAAACCTCAAGAGGCATCAAATCTCGTCAGATCAAAACTGGTTTCCGATGTCTTCACAGAATTGTTGTTAAACTGGACGGCAGTCTTTTGGATGCTTGCTGTAATTCTGAACCTGAATTACAAACCTTAAAAGCTCTTAGCAGSCAGTAGTAGTGTGGATAAATTCTGCTTCTGCCTCATCTTTGGCTCTGTTTTCTGCTTTCTTTCAACTGCAGGAATACCAAACACAAATTTAAAGCAAAATTTGATGGATAGTTGGTGCTTGTCATCCATGCCAGATGCTTACAGTTTTTAACCTGTGTGTGGCACCAGTTTTCCAGCAGATGTCATCGGAAAAATAAGTGTTCTGGAAACTGCTGGCTGAGCCAGTTACACCCAAGGTGACTGCGAGCTAGTACAACATGCTACAGCTGCAGACTTTTTGTAGTAAGCTGGATCAAGAGGTTTAGCAAAGCCAGTTGTAGATGATGGAGGTAATACACATTCCATGCAATATACAGAGGATATGATAGTGTTCCCCTATATATAAAGTATTAAGAATCAGTTGAATGTGTTGACTGTGTATTTTCAAAAGCAGGAAGAAAACAGGGACATAGTAACAGAAGAAGATGGAAGTCRTAAAGCTAAAAAAACACTCAACAGGCTGCAAAGACTCTAGAAGGAGAGGTGTAAGACTTGAACCCAAAGCACATTGTGAGCAGGCAGATTAATTGCTGTTCTCTCCTGGAGCCCAAATTAAACCATAGTCTCAAAACGGACTACAAGACGGAGAACACGACTGTGTTCCTGTCACCGGGAAGCTACCTTCAGGAGATGCTGCTCATGTGGAATCAGCACGTGAGACTTCCTTGCTTGGGGGATGGGTGAAGGGAAGAGAATGCCGAGCTCCAGCGCRTGGAGGGTGTTAATTACTGCTTGACTAAGTATCAGTCTTCCTGCTGGGACTTCTTGGAGCTAAAATTACTTTGTTCCTGAATTAGTACACTAGTGAGATATATGTACTAGTAAATTTCTATTAAAATGTAAGTTAATTCCCTCCTCCTGCTCCAGATACATGCATACAAGCCTAAGTGGGCTTTAGACCAAAGATTCAAGCATAGAAGAAATCCCGTCCTTCTGTCCTTCATGGCATAGTGACAACATRGTTGCATTACTCCACTTTCCTATGTGATACAGAAAAAAGAACAGCCTTTGCATCCTACACTGTTAAACCTATGTACAAACTGCTACACTGATAATGGCCTTCCTTGAACCTTCCCMAGTGACTACTTCTGAGTGTAGAAAATCTCTACAGTGGAATGAGTATTTCCCAAACAGTTGGGAATTTCCCTAGTCAAGGACTGTATTTGAATAGACTGATCCCATCTATGACACAGCACTTAACATAGTGATTTTGTAGAAACCAGAAAGGGGGGAAAAAAACAAAACAAAAAAACTTAGAAGCCTGAACTTAGATTTGGTGAAGTCAGTAAGTAAGACTGCTGCAAACCAATGCATTCAGCTATATGCCAGCTTGAACCGATCTCTGAACCTGAAACCCAGGGGTCCTAAATTTCTGGATCTAGAGCTTTGTTATGATTAAAAATGCCATGATCTCAATTTTGTTTCCTTATCTAATATGGTAGCCTTTACAGATACTGATCTAACTTCTAATCTGACAATGAGGTTTTGTTGTTACGCTTTTAGGAGAAATGGATTGAGTTAAAGAACACAGAAAGAGCTTCCATTTGAGAAGCGAGGCAAATATCCATAAAAAAATGGACAACACAGAAACATCAAATAGCCATTTAAAAATCTTTTAATCTCAAAGTGCTTTGATACCACAATACTCAGAAAACATCTAGATAGTAAGGGTTTGTATTTTGGGGAATCYTATTACTACTAGGTAAGGGATGATCTCTAGTATGTGAGCTATACCATTTAAGATGCCCCAGGCATTAGAGTGCAACATACTGACAGGTAATACCTAATCTTGCTTCCAAAGTGCATCTTTGATATACCACTAATAAGAGAATTAGGACAATAACAATCCAAACTGATGCACTGTTTAATTACAACCATCTTCATACATTTTTTGTTTGTCTGATTGAATTAAAAAATGATAGGGKTTTAAACTGAGTTTTAAATTGTGGAATATGAGGGGTATATTAATGTRGAAAGACTTGCTTCTTCCTAATGGGAGGAAGGAGCAGAGCTGTTAATTACTAAATGGGGTGGTAACAGGCCAGAGAAGAACTTTTATCTTGAGTCTTCTTATGAGGTAAGTCATATCCTGTTACTCTGTAGAAATATCTTTTTTAATTTTTTTCTAATGCATATATGGATAAACCAGGTTTTAGCACAYTGAAAGGAATTTTCTCCTTTCTGTAGGCATCTGTGGCATGAGCACAAGGAGCTGATGCTAAAATATGCATCTCTTCAGTCTTTCRTATCTACTTTTACACAGAGCTAGCGCTTGAATGTTTWTAAATTTCTTTTTGCTTCAGGCAGTTTCTTGAAAGACAGGGAATAGTTCACATGAGGAACACTTGTGAGGACTAAGGGAGGCTGCAGAGTTTGTTAGGTTGGACAAAAAGTGCTCTAAACAAGAGTTAATCTTTCTTTTTAAGTTCTTGCCTCTCRCCCCAGTGACTAAATTCTTGCATTTCACACCAGTGCAATTCTTAGGTGTTATTTCTTAGGTGTTATCCTAGAACAATATGTTCCTGAGGATTAACCTGACAATCTTAAATTAAAAAATAGCCAAGAGATGATCGATGGAGTCTTCTGCTAAGTCTTACGTTGCCACCTCCTTTCCTCTTTGTTCCTCCTGAAGCTCTCCTTCCTCTGCAGTACTGATGTCCTTTTCACCCTGAGGCTTCGGTGCTCTGCAGAAACAGTAATTGTCTAAACACTGGAAATGGTTTGCACRCGCTTACTTCCTGCTCTGTCCTGTGCATAAGTAGAATGCTTGCCTAGCAGTCAACAGGAGTTCAGATAGAGATGTGCTATGATGCTTAATAAAAGGAGTGGAGCTGATTTAATTTTGCCAGCACTAGATGATTCAAACTGGAATGCTTTTATACAAAAAGGAAAATATTTCTAGTCAAAGGCAAGAGAGTTGTATTATTACCTGTGAATGTTAGAGTCTTCTTCCAGAAAGTCAGTGGCATCCTTTCCTTTTTTCCTTACAAATTCTTCGCTTAGCCCAACCTGCTGGAGGGTATGTCTGTAGCGACGCTCTGCTTCTTGACGAGCATCATGCTATGAAGTTGAAACTTACAGTAAGCATGTAGAACTGGGCTTCCACATAATGGTCAGGTTTTAAAGTTCATGGCTGATRCTCCTAATGAGAACAACAGGGCAGCAGAGCCCCTGTCCAGTATTACTGTCATCCAGAGAGTACTGTAACAACACTAACTACTAGGAAACTGTATCCCGCAGCTAGCTCAAAGCAGTAGCTCACCTTCTTCCACTTCTGTTCTTTTGTCCTTCTTCTGTTGCCCTGCYTCTAATGCACTTCAGTCTTAAGAGACTAGCCCGCTCGTGTCTGAGTCCTGCCTATGACACACTAATTGAAAATATGTGCAAAAAGGGCTGTGAGCAATTATGGAAGCTTAGTCACCTGCAACTTATAGGCACTAACCACAGCTGAAAATTGAGCTTTCACAGTTGAGCTTGTGAAAGGGCTTCACATCAGCTTATCTTCAAAAAACTGAAAACCAGGCATCTTGGTTCCTATGTTCTTACTGATTCCTTGCAAATTRATCTGTTATCTGAGATGACAGTTTTCCAGAGAGCTTGGCTAGTTCCAAAAGACTGCCTTGTATATGGAAGGATAGAAGTCCTGTCTCAAGATGAGTGAATGCCATTGATAATGGTTAATTCTTACCAATCTAGCAAACAGAAATATTATAAAAAATTATCMCACAAATGTGTTTTCTGCCTCCATTAACCAAGGGGCTGCTTCTGTTGTGAAATCATAAATCAGCATATARTTATATATTGTCATTATGTCTCTAACCAGATATCTATCAACCCTGCAAGGAGACAGAACTGAAAGRGAAAGTTCAGAGAAAGCTACTTCCTACAGAGTAAGGTTTGTATCTACCTTTCTAGTACAATACAGATATGCAAATGGTACCGTGTTACGGATGAGATGTGCTGAACACAACCACAGACCGCAGAGCTTGCAGGTGATATAAGTGACTTAACTATCATTAATATTTTTCAAGCAGCACTAGAGATAAAAAATGCTCAACTGGAAAAGGTTTAAAAAATTTAAACCTTTAAAACTTTTTAAAATTTAAATCTTTCAAATTTCTAGACTATAGGCTGTTGTATTCAGAGGCAGAATTAGGTATTCATACAATACCTCATGTGATAAGGCCTTAATTTTGGTCAGGGCCTATATTTTCATTGCAATATTTATGAGGTATTGGAAAACCCTACAACCATGAAATAAGTCTGAATGGTTTTTCAAGGAGTGGGAAGGAGTTTAAAACATACTTGAGTGGCTGTTCCATGTGTTATTTTGAGTGTAGTCTAGAGACTAAACAAACATTTGCATTTTCTTATCCAAGACTAACTTGAGACTAGATTTCCTAATGCTATCTTATTTCCTAATTCTTGTMTTAAGTGAAAGACAACATATGCTGTCACCCAGAAACTCTGGAATTTTGACCAGTTACCTTAGTGACCTGTTCAAAGAGGTATGGTCTGTTCTTGACTCGCAGCTGCATTTCTTCCAGCTCCTTTCTGTATTCTTTTGTTCTTTCTCTGATACTTTGCCTGAAATGGAAGAGTTCCCTGTCTAATCAAAGTTCCCTCTTACTGTAGCTGATCAGGAATGAGGAATTCTCAATAACTATTTTTGTCCTTTAAATATCTCTGGTAATTGTCTTGATTCTGAATGCTGGCCAAAACACACTGCTATTTCTGGCAAGTTATGTACCCGTAGCAAAGCTTTACTACTAGAGTGCGAGCACAGAACCTGTGTTCACATTTATACAAAACCTTATCTTATATATATTTTCCCAAATGACATATTTCAGTTGGCTTGTTTGTACAAATTATTTTCTACAAATGCTAATCTAAAAGAAACTATTCTGCTTGGAAAGAGCAATGCTAGACTGTCAAGAAATCCAAGTGAATGTGAAACGGATATGGCAGCCAAAAAAATTACTTTGGGAAAATAGGCTCATAGGCCCAATTCCTCCTAAAGAATTATCTGATGATTCTCAGTTATTGCAGTAAACAGTTATCAAGGGGCAGAATAGTATACTGACCAATTCTGTTTTGCCTTCTCTTCATGCGTTTTCTCTAAAGTTTTATGTGGATCCAGGGCTTTTGCTCGGCTATTCAGTGATTTATGGATAGCTTGACACTTCTTTTTGTGTTTCTCCAGCCAATTATTTACTTCTTTGTCCCTTTCCTTTTTGTTGTCTTGGGAATATCTATATAGAGGAAAGTTAGTAATGAGATATCAAGTTCACTTCAGAGTGCTAGACTATGCACTAGCYGGGATTTTCGCTTTTGTAATCCTGTAGGGAGAAAAGCAGTTTCAGAAAGGCAAGCATGCAACTCTCAAAACAGCTGTGAAGCAGGGCAAGAATTAGCAAGGAAAGACCAGCTATAGTGAGAAACATTTAGAAAGGGTTAATAGGTGCTTGATTCAAATAAACGAGCATATAAAACACAGCGTGATGACACAAAAGAATGTGACAGGAAAAGGCATCTCCCCGAAGCTGGAGACACATGGTTTTTTTCCAGTAAGTATAACATATTTTAAATATTGGAAATGTATCTGACATGATGAGAGAGAGAATTAACTTTTTTCTCTATTTTTGTTATTAGTTGGGGTATGATCTTGTAGACAAACTTTTCTACTTACCTAATAGCAGATTCTCTTTTCCTTGTTGCATCTGTAATATGTACCGGAAGGGTATTGGAAGAAAGAGAGGAAAGTCTGGTCAAAGAATGACTTTTTTGCATGGAAACCTTGGAAAGTTGCTGAGAATCCTGAAAGAAATTGAGTTTGATTCAGTTTATTTTTTCATAATACAGAATCTCCTCTGTTGTCTACCACAGAGATCAGTTGGGGCACATGGGCAATCCACTCGCTCTTCTCTCTTCCTTCAGTGGGGATTGACATGGGGATGGAGTGATGGAAGAGAAGCAAGGAGACTTGATTAGGAATGTGGAAGGGTGGGCTGAACCACAGTTGTTATAGCTCATTTCTTTGTGTAAAACTTTCTTATCCGGTTTGTTCTAGAATTCTGTAGTACTCCCGAGACAAAGGCAGAGGTCCCACTAAAGAACACTAATCATCCATTAAAAATGCTACAAATTTAGAAACTTGCCATTTGGATTGGAGAGAATAGCATCACAGAAATACCCAGTCATCTCACCTTTATCTTTTCATTAGCCTGCCTCTGCCTGCAGCGGAGATTGGATGTTCTTAGTTTAAATGGCTTATTACGAGTTGCCTCTTTGATTTCTCGTCTCCTTATTGCTTCTCTCTGAAATGCCCAGTAAAGTCCTTCGAAGTCTGGTACTGTTGGATTAATCCTTGGCTTGAAGCTGAAGCTTTTGTCCTGCAAGAAGCCAAGCCGTTCTTGCTTAGTTTTAGTAGCAGTTCGGGACCGAGCCTCCCTCTGTGAGGTGCCAGTATCAATAGGAGCTACGGAGCCTTCCAGCAAATCCTTGGCTCTCATTTGAATGCGGATTTCTCTGTAGAGTTCAGCTTCTAATGGGTAAAAATCAGAGCAATGAGAAGATGACTATGAGTGATGGTTCACTCATAGCTGTGAAGGCTGTGAAACTGCCAGTGCATAGCTCTAAAACCCTTTTTTATGATAGCAGCTGCTAACATAGGAGACCAGACGTCTTGTGTTCTCTTTCCCCACTTTCCATTCCCTGCCCCACTTACCAGAAAAAAAGAAAAAATCCCTGCAAAAAAACAGAACCATGGTAGTGTCTCTTCCTCGGGCATTAATCACTAGACATGTCTTTCCCTTGTGACAGAGTAAGTTACTAACAGGCCTTCTTCACATATTCCTATTCTTAGGGGTACCAGATAACTCTGTCCTTTGTCTTGCAGAGATGTTATACTAATTAAGGTTCTACTATTCATATGGGACTTTATGGCATTACATTGACTGTGTGATCCAAACAGGCCGTTCAAATATACTTGTAATGGACAATGGCTTTTCTATGTAGTATCCAGCAGTGTTTTGTCTATATTGGAAAAGATTTTAAGTAACGAGGATGTGGAGGATGGATTTGTCTTGTCACTTCTGTGACAAATTTTCCATAGAAAGAATGAGTCTCTGAGATATGGTGTAAAACTATGTCCTGTCCTGTGCTACGCTAAATGTTTATAAAAATGTAGATAAACAGTTGTTATTTTTTGTTTTTAGAAAAAAAATACTGCTGTTTGGAAAATGAGGTTTTGGGGGGGTCTGTTTCTAAGTTTGTATTGACTGAGGCATAAAATGTTCATTCTGCCTCACTTCTCATGCAGTAGGGGTGGAAACAACAGTGGCTTGTCCTTTGCTCTCTTTCAGCTTTCTCTTTAAGTCAGCACATTACAGCATAATGTTTTCTGATGAAAACTGGTGAAAAAACAAAAAAAATGAAAACAATGTTAAAAAAAAAAGTGAAAAAAGCAATGCGAATTATCAAGGACTGGTTTATCTCCTGTATTCAAGTGTTAAGTCAGTATCATTTACTTCAAACTTGTAACTGTGAGGGCTTAAGACATCTGAAAGAAAGAGAGTATCAGGGAAACCTCCCTGACTGCCTCTCTGATGGGATGGTCCTAGCACCTCCCTCACCTATTTTAGCACCTAATGAGAAGGGGCGATCAAGTGGGAGGGTAATTGAAAATATCAGAGAGTGGCAAGAGCGACTGGCCTACTGCACTATTGCTTACAAGGAAATAATTGCCTGATTTGGACTCATGAAACACTTGTCTCCCAAGGGACCTGTGCAGCACAGACCTTTGGTGAGGATCAAATTATCAATTTCAAGGTATTGCATGGACCTTGAGCACCTCTGGCACTACATCTGTCTTCATGTTTGCCTGTGCCACACAACATCCAAGTCCCTTTGGTCTAACTGAAGATGAGGAATTCAGTAACTGGGACCTGTTAATCCCCTAATTCAGGAAAGATCCCCAAACTGTCATGAATCGCAGTAAAAGGAGTATGCAAATCTGCCTGAGCAGCTCACTGCTCCTACATGTACACACGAGTGCAGAACTGCTACTGCTGACAGCGATACGAGATCACTAAATCTAGGAAACCCTGCTGTAAAGGTATCTAGGTGAAATGCAATGACCAGTGATATACAGGAGATTAGACTACAGGACATAATGATAYTGGCTTTATGCTCCACTGACACTTGCGTAAGCCATGATCCTACAACCCAGCACTGAGGCAGTGAGGGACAATCATGGAGTTCTTTTTTACAGGAAGAGCCCTGGCATTTACCTTTGAGTTTATCTCCAAGAAGTGGGTCATATGTAGACTTGGGGACTTTTCTACTGACTTGCTTCTGCTTGGAGCTCTTATTTAGGGTTGCTGCTGCCAGCAACTTCTGTCTGATAGCTTCTTTCTTCTTCTCCTCCTTCTCCAGAAAACTGAAGGGCCGCTGACTTGAAAGTAGCAGCTCCTTTCTTTTCTGTGTTGCTATTTGCCTGCGAATCTCATTCTGTTCCATTATTTCCTCATAAAGAGGCAGAAACACATGGGCAGGTACAGGCTGTGCCCGGAACTGTTTTTGACATTCTGCTTCATCCTGGCTTTGCCTTTTGTCTCGCTGTTTGTCTAGTTCAAGAAACACATAAGACTTCATCAGCTGGGACTTTCTGTGAGCTTCCCGCAGTGTCATCTTGAAGGGCTGAGGAATGGTGATGGAAGGGATCCCGGGAGATGACGCGCTCTTTGGCCTCAAGTAGGATTTAGGAAACAAGTGAGGCTTTTGCTGATCCCAGGTGCTGTCCAATATGAGGTCAGTCAAAGAACTGGATTGTCTTTTGTTACCAGATGTATGACTAGATAAAGACATTGTCAATGGGAAATAAGGGAAATTATTAGAAATATGAAAAGAAGGGAGACACTGTTGATTAAGAGAAATGTTGGCTCAGCTGTTAAAAGACAGGCCTAGGCCTGTGTTTTGCTTTGCTGCCAAGTTTGTGAGCATAGCTTGTGCTTTTCTGTTTTCCATGTGTAAAATAACTGTTATGCCTACCTAGCTCTGGAATGCAATTTATTATGATGCTAGTTCTCAATTTCCAGAAAGGTCACAAGTAAGATAGAAAGTTCCAACTGTAAGGATATCTGACTAACGGCTATTCAACACAAAGACAAGAAACRAGAGGCAATAAAGCAATCGCACAGATGCACAAACCCTAACAAACAGCAGATAAAGGAGACAGTAACAAGCACCTGAATTCCTAAGACACTGATGGAAGGGCCATTACAAGGAACCATTGGAGCCTAACTTTAAAGAGCATCAGCTAGAAACTTKGCAGCTGATTAGATGACCAGGCAATTGATAATGAGAAAAAACAAGGCTCTCACTGAAAAGYGTAAACTTCTCATGCAATATCTGAGGTTTACTGTAAGACTGGGTAAAACTTATTACGAGATGTTTTGGGAAGGCTCAAATGCAGGGAAACAGAGGGATCAAGGTGGGCGAAGAAGGTCCAAGCACAGGCGAAKGGTGGGGGGCTGCAGGGCCGATGGTACGTAGGCACCCCGCTTGCCCGGCCAAGCCCTGTGCCTGCTCGCTGCAGTCTGTCCTGTCTTAACCTCTGTTCCTAKCTACTCTGTGCGCGGCAGAGATCGAGCTGCTAGTGACCGTCCCGCTGTGCTAACCCGTGAGGGGGACAGGACAGCCGAGGGCTAGCAACTGGAGTCAGTGCCCGAAAGGGCGAGACGCAGCACACCGGGCGGGCGGGGCGGAGCCTCCCCGCGCCCCGCAGCGCCCGGCACGGCCGAAAACCCACCCTACCTGAGCGCCCCGCACAGCTCCCCGTCCGCCCGGGCCCGGGCCGGGGCCGGGGCCCGCGAGCCCGCTCCCAGCGCACGCTGCCCGCTCCGCATGGCGCGGCGGCGCGGGGCCCTCGGCGCCCCCAGCTCCGCCCGCCTGAGGCGGCGCCTGGGGAAGCCAGAGCGGGGCGAGGCCGGCAGCGCAGAGGCGCCTTTCGCCGCCGCCGCCGCCTTCCCGCGCCGCGCCCCTCACCTCAGCGCCGGGCGCCCTCCCGCCCCGGCCCCACCCCCCTGCTGTCGTCACGGCCTGAGCAGCCAATCAGTGCCAGGGACGGAGCGGGCCGCGGCGCCGGCGCACGGTCTCTCGGGAACGCGTTGTCACCCCGGCGCGGCGGCGCCGTTGTCATGGTTACCCCGGGCCGCTTCCGCTCGGGCCGTGTTCCGTTGGTGTCGTCACTTCCGCAGCGATGGCGGCGGCCGCGGCTTGCGGGCGGCGGCGGCCGCTGCTGTCGGCGCTGCGGCTCCGCCCGGGCGGGGGCGGCCCGCGGGCCCCGGCGCGCCCCGCCGCCGCCGCCGCCGCGCCGCTCTACGACGTGGTGGTGTCGGGCGGGGGCCTGGTGGGGAGCGCCATGGCGGCGGCGCTGGGTAAGGCGGCGCTCGGGGGCCGGGCGCGCCGCGGCTGCTCCGGCCGCCTCGGGGGGCCGGGTAACGGGTACCCCTGAGAGCAGCGCAGCCGAGAGCCCTCTCCTTTCCCCCCCTTTTTTAAAAATCTCTTCCTCTAATTAGCGAATTTACATTTAAATCCTGTTAAAAAGTGATCTTTGTCTGGAGCGAGTGTGGCAGTATTCATTAATGCGCCCTCACACCAAAATACACACAGCTGCGTAAAAAACACCAATGTACGCAGAAATATAAAAATCACGCAAAATGTTCAATCTTTGCTTTAACTGCAGAAGCCTCGTCAACCTCAGTAGCAGGACTGTAATGATAAACTTTTAAAATACTAAGTTTTGCCATGCCTGGTCAAAACCCGTATTGTAAACGCTCTTCTTCATAAAGGTTTGCGTTTACACTATCTCGTTACAGAAACACACAGGACTTCTTGATCCAAAAATGAGGTTTTGGGGAGGAATATTGTAATAAAGCATGTATTTGCTAATTTTAGGGCACGATATCCACTTCCATGATAAGAAAATTGCTTTGCTGGAGGCTGGTCCTAGGAAAGAGCATGACCGCTTGCCAGACAAGTACAGTAACAGGGTCAGTTCCATCTCCCCAGGTTCAGCAACCCTCCTAAGCAGTAAGTATGACTTTTCTTTTGTTTGCATTTCTGTTTGCAAATTTGAGCTGGTTTTACTTTGTTTAAATAAGGCCCCTTTGAGTGTGTGCTGCCTTCATCCTAAATGGGTCAAATTATTTGGCATTTCCTCTCAGTGTTGTGCCTGCTGAATTGAGGTGGTTACAGCAGGCTTGTCTAGTTAACTGGGATCCGCGTCCTGGTGTCTTCACCTGATTTGTTTCATGAACGCTTGTGACATTAGGCCTAAAATTCCAAGCTGCTCTCTACAGTATCTGGAATGCTCTGTTCACAAATGGATATTTTTTTTTTCAAGTCCTTCCTATTCCATAACTCAGTTTTCCTGATTGATTTTCTTTTCAAAGTCAGATTTGAACCTTGATTCCTTATGGAGAAAGAGAAGTTCAGAACAATGATGGCCATGAATTTCCCCCACTATTTTTTTTGCCAGCTGATAGGACAGTGAGAACTGACTGCATGTGTCACAGCACTCCTGGAAACCTGGCTTGCTTTTTCTACTGGTTTTGTATTAACAGCAAAGTAATGTGTGCTGGAGCTGTAAAAGTACCATGGCAGACCTAACACTCTCGCGGAGKGGGAAAGCTGAGTCTAGGCCAGCTGGAAAGAAGTTACAGTCAAGGAGAGAGCTCAAAGTGAACTTCAGGGGGTTTTGGGTCTCAATGTCACGTGTGAACCTGTAGCTCCAGGCACTTCTGTCCTCTTTCTCTTTTAGGTTTTGGTGCCTGGGATCATGTCTGCAGTCTGAGATTCAAATCATTTCGACGAATGCAGGTGACCTGATTATGGTACAAATATGCTGTGTGTCTGTCTAATTTGAATTTTCAGCAATACTTAAACTAATGATCCAGAGTTTATTACTTCTTTCGCAAAGGGCAGGTCATGCTCTTAATGATTTGTTAYGTTTTTTTGTTGGGACGGTTGTCTCAGAAATGTGTGCGCTCAAAGGCTGGACGTTAGAGATTGAAAGGTTGATTCCTAATGGAAGCTGTAGATATTGAGGCAGGGGAACTGATCAGGAAAAGCAAAAATAAAGATAAAGGTGTTAGGATAGCATTATGTGTTGGCTATGCAACAGGAAGTAGAGATAAAAGACATTTTTTATCTTTACAGTTTTTGAATAGATATAGATYGTTTTATGAAAGGAATTATGTGATGTGCCTAAATAGCTGGAAATGGACAGTAATCTGGGACATTTTCTCTCGTTCTGTATTTCTAGATTGCCTGGTTCCTTTTGTTTTGTTGAATCCATTGATATCCCTGAAAGAAACAGCACTTACGTACCATATAGCTTCATATAATGTATTTTTTCTTTATAGGTGTGGGATGCTTGTTCAGAAGCCATGATCATTTTCGAGAAAGACAACTTAGATGACATGGGTTACATAGTGGAGAATGATGTCATTATGTCTGCACTTACAAAACAGTTAGATGCAGTAGCAGGTAGTGGACAACTTCTTTAATATACTTAATTTACTGTAGAGAGCTTTCAGGCACTTTCTTTCCGCTGGGTGTGCCGAGTTATGAAAGGCGGAAAGAAAATTCATCTAACAAATAACTGAGATCTCGGCAGCTTCTTGAATGGGGCGGGTGGAAATCTGTCCTCTCTATGGGACTGCGTTCAAGCTCTGTAGCCTGTGTGCTTCTCCAGGACATAGTCTCACCAAAATGCACATGTAATGGAAAGAGCTGGAGCTTTCTCTCCAGAGCAGTCTTTGTAGTGGTGAAGGGTTGGCCAGATTATTCTTTCTGGGTGTCCTGAGAATTGTAATCTATTACTGTGCCGTGAAGACGTGCCTAGCTCTTTGCTGTTACAGTGATACTTCCTTTTCTTCATGTCTGTATCGTGCTGTGACTGTGGTACTTTGTGTTCCCATCAGACCGGGTGGAGGTTTTCTACAGGAGCAGAGCGGTCGGGTATACCTGGCCCCTTCCCTATCACAGCTGTGACACAAGCCCTTGGGTCCAAATTGAGTTAGCTGATGGACGCAGACTTCAGACCAAACTGCTGGTAACTAAACTTTTTATTTCTGTTGATCAGGCACCATCTCTTGCCCAAGTCCTTTCCACTGGATTTGGCTCTGATTCCGTGTGTGCCGCTCCACCCACGTGGAGGGCTTGAGCGAGGTGAGTGGCTAACTCTGTCAGAGATGCTGAGAGACRCACAGTGCCCGGCCGTCTCTGACGCTGATGCAAGAAGACTGTGCAGAACTGGACAAGAGCAGAAAGGGCCATGTTTTCTGTTTTTTGGAGGAGTCTTCTTCTTTTGGGGGAGGTTTGAATAAACAAAAATATGTCTACGTGCAGAGGGAGGTTTGTGGCCTGGAATAGCGGTTTTCTTAGGAGCAGCTGATGAAGTTGCCTTGTATCTCTTACGTTTTGCAGATTGGTGCGGATGGTCATAACTCCGTGGTCCGGAAGGAAGCGAAGTTTCAGACCATTGAGCATCAGTATGACCAGTCAGCTGTGGTGGCTACTCTTCATTTGTCTGAGGTGAGATTCTGCAAACTGGCTCTTCTGTAAGCAGCAGAACAGCTTAGATCACCGGTTCTTAGATGTTAGAACAGATCACTAGTTCTTAACTGTCTCCTTGCTTCTTTCCGCTGTAGGCCACAGACAACAACGTAGCCTGGCAGAGGTTCCTTCCCACAGGGCCAATTGCACTTCTTCCGGTAAGTTGCCGAGTGACCTCTGCATATTTTACTTTTTAGTCTGTTCTTTTCTAGTAACTTTGCTTCTGTCTGTGCCTGTGTCTGTGTTTTGGTTTTGTCTCTTAAGAATTTGCTTTGTGCTTTTCATTTATAACTTTTGTTTTTCCCTCCTGCCATCTCACTTTGTCCTTAGTGTTTCCCACTTGTAGCAATATCGGCTGGAAAAGTAATACGCAGATGGATTTCTGTGGGAAGGGGATTGGGGAAATTCTTGCATTGTTTGGATTTTTTGTTTCTTTTTCTTTTGATCCTGACCCTTGAGGTTTTCTTAACTAGCTCTCTGACACTGCCAGCTCTCTGGTTTGGTCTACATCACATGAACATGCATCAGAACTTCTCGCTATGGATGAGGAAAGTTTTGTTGATAGCATCAACTCTGCCTTTGTGAGTATCAGCCTTGTGGTAGATATGAGACCAACTCTGTTGCAATTGTGAGAAATATGCTAGAATCCTGCAACTTATAGAATAGCAATGGGAGAGCTGAATTCTCAAGTTCCTTCCTATGGCGAGGGAGGAATTAGAAAGGCACTTAGCAAAGAAAGGATGGTCTTTTATAACTGAATTAAGTTAGTCCTGACAGTCATAGTAGGAACTGAACTAACTTTCTAAAAGATGGGAGGGGTAGACTTGACTTTTCTTGATTGACTTATATGTCCTGAAGTGATGAAGATGGTTTGAGTGGTTAAAATTCAGTTTTTGGAGCTAGCTCAGATTCTTCTATATGCCCAGTTTAGGGTAAAACCTAAAGCTTTCTTTTTTTGGCTTCAGTGGAGCAACATAAACCACACTGATTTCATTGACGCTGCCGGGGCCATGTTTCGATCTACTATTTCACTCCTGAGGCCTTCGGGGACTGCAGTCCGTCAGCTGCCCCCAAGTGTTGCCAAAGTAGATCCCGAGAGCCGAGCTATGTTTCCTCTTGGAATGGGGCACGCAACAGAGTACGTCCAGCACCGCGTGGCCCTTATCGGGTAAGGTCCTCCCCGCAGCCGTCGTGCAGGCATGATGTTAGTATAGCGTCTCTGGCACTGAAGCCCGTTGTATTTATTTTCCCATTTAACAAATTAGATGGTTGGGMATACATTCCTGATTCCAGTTTGACTTTATCCAGGACCAGTTTATATCATTTATTCATGTGAACAAAGTCCTGTTGTCTGAGTAGCTCTCTGTCCCTTGTGTGTACTTTTGAAGTAAATTGGGAGGTGATAATTTTCCTTTCCTGGATTGTTCAGTCCAGCAGAACAATCCAGTATCTCATGATGGAACTTTACTTTCCCAAACATCATAGCAGCCATTCTCGGTACCAGTTTGAGTTTTCAATTCACTTGTCTTGAACACAAATGACAAATTTACTGATTATTCCACATGGGATGTCATAGCCTCTTGTGTAGTGGTCTACAAGAAGGGAAAGTATCTCATCTTTTCCATTCTAAGGTTGCRTGTGCTTTTTCTTTTTAATTCCACAGCTGTAGTGCGTTGGTAGTTTATAGCATTACACACCTTGGATGGCATCATATATCTCAGATACTTCTTTTGTTTCCAACTTGTTAGSCACTGCTTTTCCTGCTTTATGCCTTGTTAATGGACAAGTGCATGATCTTACATTCCAAGCTCAAATTTCACCTTGTTTCTCTAACTTTGAACCCTTCATCAGTGTGTCTGGCTTTGTGCAGGCTTATCTGTAAAGGACATAACAGGATCTTCTCAGYGATATCCCATTTCTCACTGTGTTGATGATGTCTGCTTACTTGCGTTTTTAATATATACTGATGATATTCTTCCTGCTGTGTCAGTGTCACAAAAACATCAAGGCCTGTCCCATGCCTGATCTGACTTCTTACAACTGGAGAGGCAGTCAGGTAGTTCAGTGTGGAGGTGCTGGAGAGAGCGCAGAGAGTGCCGTAAGGTGGTGGTCATTGGCGAAGAGGGGAGAAGTGCTGTCCTGATCCCTTCTGGAGCTTGTCAGAGGAGGAAACTAAGGACCGTTGTGGCTTTCTTCAAGCAGGGATGTAAATTTGTCTTCTCTTGCTCTAGGGATGCGGCACACAGAGTCCACCCACTTGCAGGACAAGGTGTAAACCTGGGCTTTGGTGATATTGCATGTTTAGCACACCACCTCAGTGCAGCAGCCTTCAACGGGAAAGATCTGGGTAAGGACTCAAGACAAGCAAGCAGCAGTATCATCATTAGTCTTACAGACCCTTGCTGCTAACATCAGGGCAAGGGCTGTTTCTGTCTGAGCCATGCGTAGGTTAAGCGTGCTGCTGTCTTGTRTCTGAATGGCACAAGCACCTCTGAAGCGAAACTGTTCCGATGTTCATTGGTTGTGGACAGTTAGAGTCTTGCATGCAGTTTCCATCCCCAAAATCTCAAAGCTTCTTAAAAAATTAATTCTGCTGGATGGTAAAGAGGTGAGGAGATGAAGATAGTTAGCTAACTGAATGACATCTTTACTAAGATGAACCATTCTTTTTCTGTGTTTTCAGATGTCTGTGGAGACTGCTATATAGATAAGATGCACAACTGTGTGTGGCAATTTAATATTAATACGGGTATTTATCTTTTCCAGGCTCCTTAAAACATCTCTTAAAATTTGAAACAGAACGTCAGAGGCATAATGTCTCTTTGATAGCTGCTACCGATGCGTTGAAGAGGCTTTACTCCACGAGGCTGGCTCCCTTGGTGTTGCTGAGGACATGGGGATTGCAAGCAACAAATGCCCTGCCGCCTCTCAAAGTAAGAACCTTAAGTTGGTGAGGGCCACACACAAATTTCAAAATTACTCTTTAAATTTCTGAGGTTTTGTGTCCGAAATAAGAATTCCTAAATAACTGTTAGCTCAGTAGTTAGGGGTTTCTTATGCAGCGCAAGGAGAGGCTTGGGATCTGAGTATCTATTCTCTGTATCATGATTGATAGTAAATACTTCCCCCCCTCCCTTTCTGGCTTGCAAAACATTTATTTTTATGCTGTTGAAACGCTTCAACAGGAGAAATGGAGAGAGCCTTACTTTATTAATTAGTGTTCATGAAGAACAAGGCCTAGAAATGGATTGTTTAGCTCTGTTCAAGTTAAGACACAAACTTCAGCTGTCCTAGGGAGAGACAGTCTCTCATTAGAAGTCTTTGGCTTTATTTTGCTATGGAAGGAAAACCTGGAACCTTGAGGTGCGTTCCAGAAATGCACTATGAAAAAGCAATTCTATGAAAAAACAGTGAAGACCAAGACMTCGGGTAACTCGACAGATCGAGTGTGCAGCTCAAATCGGCATGTTTCCATGCTGCTTGTCCTGTTAAGTACTTTTCTCCTGGCCAAGGTGCAAGTCTCCTGAAAGTTACCTGAGGAAGGCCTTGGCAAGGAGGTTCACTCYTGAACACAAATTCTTGTTCTGTTTGCAGCCTTGCTGCCTGATTTCCACACAGCTTTGACCTAATTGCTGTGTTTTCATAATGTTCATTAAGCCACCTGCTCTCAAAACTTTCAGGCACCTTCAGGTTAGATTCCTCAGTTCTGGATTTGACTGTTTTGTTGGCCCAGTCAAGGAACTTTTTTCCTATCAGATGCAAGCGGTGTGCTTTCCTTGAATTACATCACAGTAAGACACCAGACGAAAGGAAGAGCAGTAATTTCTCAAAGTTCAGTTGCTACCACTGGAAGGGGGTCTTTAATAGTTGTACTAAAGGAGAGCAGTACACTGCTGCTTCAGCGCTCAGTACTTTTTTTCTTTGTTCAATGCAGAAAACAAACGAAGACCTCTCCTGTGAGCRCAGAACCTGTCAGTAACCCCTCTGTTTTGTGCTGCTCAGGAAAGAGAAAGGAATGTAACTCCTAAAGTTTACTAGTATATAGGGATAGTTGCTCTGTACATGACTAAAAAGGCTGAGAAAGAACTGTTGTCCATATAGGAAAGAGAAAGAGTCTATAGCTGCTTTCTAAGTGTATGTTTATTATCAGTTTACAAATTACTTTTTTTCCCCCCTTTTTAGGAGCAAATCTTGGCTTTTGCTAGTAAGTGATTTGTTGTCAATTTGGAACCGGAGCTTGTCAGTGAATGYGTTACCTTTAAAAGGACTACGACTGACTTGAATCTTGAAATATGTTATTTAATTTATCAATAAAAGTGAAGATTGAGCTGTGTTTTGCACCATCCACTGGTTTATACAGAATTTGTCTTGTCAAGAGGATGTGAGTTTTCTTCCTATGGTACCTAATGTCTTCAGCCATTGAACTGTCTTTACAATGTCCTTTTAAATCCAGCCTTTTGAATTGAAGACTGAGCTGCTTCCACTCTGTCTGTCTTATTTCTTAACATGTGCAGTGCTGAATGTGATCTTTGTATTACCAGCTACAAATTTTGCTGCTTAACTACTTTGAGCGTTCCCTGACATGATTTCTGAAGCTATTAACATCACTTCTGGGTTCTTACCACTTCCTGGACTCAAAAATCAGAAAGGAGGGATAGTTTACAGCAGAAAAGAGTCAACTCAGGGTACYAGATTTTTTTAAAGCTCTAATATATCTCTGTTTCCTGTACCCTCTTCTGTGGTACATTCTTGGTACTTTATTTAATACAGGGTGTTTCTTGTGGTAGTGGCTAGTCTTAAGGGTTCTCCAATACTGTGTAAGAGATGCAAGCCAACAATAACATTAGGAAAGAAAACTTCACCACAACATCTTGAGTATTGTTAAAAATTCTTTAATTACTAAAATAGACATTCAAGAGATTCTGTCTTAAGTTCCAAACACCAGCCTTCTGCATTAGACATTTGACTCGCACAACATTAAATGAGTAATGGTAATGAGCAAGACACTTGTACAGCTAACCAGTATCAGGAATTAGCATTACAAAGAAGAATTAAATACAAGTTTTGGACTGAAAGCCTTTCTTGTGCTTCTTCAGTCACTCACATTAGCCAGTCACTAACAGGAACTTCTTAAAAGACATTATGGCAAAGGAGATTAAAAAAAGAGAAGAAGCAGCAGCAGGTAGAACTCTTCTCTTACAAAGCTGCTAAGTCTTTAGTTAAGATAATAAATAATCTCATTGCACTAGGTAAGTGTGAGGACTTGACTGGCTTCTCTAGATCCCCAAACCACCGTGGGTAATTCAGGTGTAAACAGTAGGGGCTCAGTTCTACAGTTTCCTGCAAAAGAAACCTTCAAGTTGAGTTTTTGTTTCTCTAACTGCAGATTAGGCCCCTGATTGAGAGCAGCAGTTACAATTTAGTTAACGAATTGTGCCACTGACAAATGAAGGCCCTGAGCATTCAGATTTAATGCAGCTTTGGTACAGGAAAGCAGGTGCTCCCCCACAGAATTTGCAGCTCCAGAATGTGAGGCAAAGAACACGGAACAGAAACTTACTCTGCATGTCTTGTTCTAGTCCATCCTCTCTTCAGAGGAAAGCAAACCCTTAGGTATTCCTCAAGGCTACTATATATTCAGTTGGCAGATAACGGTGCTGCTGTTTGTCCCTTACATACAACTTTTCCTTCTCRTTTCAAATACGGCCTCATTGCTTAACGGTTCTTACTTGACCTTGGAGCTAAGAGAATTTGTCATAGCACTGGCTCAGACTGAAAGAAGGCTTTTGGATTAAGTTAGCTAGTTCTCAGGAGTAATAGTACTTGGATATTAACTACTGCCTCCTACCTGTATGCTCTGAAAATACAGAAACAAAATAAAATTGTTCACTCAAGACAAAATTAATTACCTTTGCAGTAATCAGACTGTATACTAAATTTTGCCAAATACTAGGTAGGGCAGGAAAAAAGTCTGTGGTAGAGAAGAGGCCAGCCTTCAGGCCAGACTCCGCAACTGCTTTCTTCGTGTTTAAATATAAGCTCCTAGTGAGGAGCAAAGTTTGGTGTGGCACAGAGGCAATTACCAGCATGAACCTCAAGACAGACTCTGGTAAGGAGGAATAAAGGTAGGATGCTCACTTAGTATTTCAAAGAGACAACCTGAAGATGTCAACAGGAAGATGTCAGAGGTGGGACAAGTGCAGGTAGCTGCATTTCTTCCCTTTGGAATCCTGTTGTTGACTTGTTCAAAAAAAAAAAAAAAGAAATGCGCTGCACTTTAGCTCTATAAAATCTGAAATACGAGACATGGGTGGTTTAATAAGCCACATACATACATACAAATTGCACTGCTAACTACAGGCGACCAGGCTAACATTCACACTAAGGCAACTTTTAAGTCTTCAAATGGCTTGGCAAGATTACTTTGGGCATGAGTGCACTGTTTCCTCTCCTTGCTGGGAATTCCCAATTGCTTTCAAATCCAGTTTGCAGAGAAGATAGTGTTTGGGTAGCCTTGAGTTTTACAGAAGTGAGAGGGGTGCTCTGTGCAGTACAGATTAGTGCAAATGCCTAACAGGAACAAAGTGTTCATTGCAAGAGYGCTGCGAATTAAAGCTTCCCTTAGTCATATGGTAGTAACAACTCTAGTGCTCTCTTTAAGACTGGGGCAAATTCATCTTTAAGTTACACATTCCATGTTTAATAGCAAGCATTAATTTTTTTACTAAATATAAGCRAACTGATGAGCTAGCTGCTATCTGTATCACAGAGTAGGAAAGTTGTCTTAACAAACGTTCCTAGCTGGGACAACGTAAGGACTGAATTTGGAGCCTCAAAGTATTCTGGAGATCTTGCAGTTCTCTACAGCTGACTACACAAGAAAATCAGAATCTTATCTGAAAAGATGCTTTATTTAGAACATTGTTCTCTCACTGTTTTTATGTATTAGCTTTAAAACAGATGGAAAGGGTCACTTTAAAGTATTACTCAGCTTCATGCTATCCTGCCGGAAGTCCTGCGCTTGGGTAAGARTGCTAAACAGCTGCAACCCCTTTCCTTGATGTCCTGTTTCTACAGCCCTGCTGTATCTATTAGAAAAAATAGACCCTGTATGCATTGCTGCGTACAGTGTGCTAAGCATGTTCCAGCCAGGCTTTCTCCACACACTGCTGCCAAACCTTGTTACAGGTCCACTTCCACTATGTTAAATTAATGGGAAATAGGAGRTTAAGACAATTTGCTCTACAAATTAAAACAGACTGAGAGACTGAACTTTCAAATAGTAATGTGTAGACAACAGAGCTACTTCTGTTTTTGTTCTCCTTCACTGTTTCTGATGTTAATTCATCTTGTTCCCTCTTCTCAGCTATTAAGTGGGGGAAAAAAAAAAAGTTCTGTTTCAACACAGCTGTGTATCCAGAGGAGGTTCCTAAGGAGAGAGCAGGAAGGGACAAGGCCTGGTTTCCCAATGGGAAAACACCACCTTGGAGTGTAATCAGACAAAATGGGCTGTGGTATCCTAACAGCTCACTGCTGCAGAAGGTCCTCCAGGCTGGGCAGTGCCTCCTTCCCTTATGCTAGCCCCAGCACTGACCCTTTGGTGAGCCAGTTTAACTCAAGTTTTGTGTCTTGAGTTGGTTCACCAAAAGGCTTGGAGCACCAGGATCGGAGGAAAGGAGCGTATGGGACTGCTTTGCCACAAGGAGAGAAACAAAACTGCCTCTCTCGGCAAAGTGAGCTATTAGATCAGCCTTTCATCTGACTGCACCCTTAACTTCTATGTGGGTATAATGTGACAAGCATTTCTTTTGGCAGCAGAATTTAAATATTTGTCCTTGCTACCTTGTTGTGCAGGATAACTGTGTGTTATGAGTACATGGGAAACAGATCAAGTTACCAGCTCTGGCAGTTAGATGTACTGTRCAGCTGCGCAGTCTTGTGCCATTAATAGGCAGCACAAAGGTAGGAACACAAAAAGCAGGGGCACACAGTCTGCTTAAGATACTACTGCTGCTAAAGAAACACTCGTTAAGTTACAACCCAACACCTTTCCCAAATGCATGCCCAAGGAGCACTTACAGAAGATCCCATGGAAGACAGGTGCCGCCTTGCAAGGTAGTTAARCTAACAGCCAGGTACTTTGAACTCTAAGGCTGGCAGCATCTAGGGAAGCTCACTTTTTTTTTTCTGCATGACCATTGCTGCCATCTTCAATTTCTATTGTTCAGAGCTCAAGACCAAACTTCAGTTCTGTGCGTTTAAAATGAAAGGAAGAGGGAGAGAAATCAAGTGTCTGTAGTCTACCACCACATGCCAGGCACTGTGTGCTTTTAGCAATGGGATGGCTATGTAAATRTGCTGGTGAAAGCTGTCTCTGAGCCCCTTGCATACAATCACCTGTAAGATACTCTGTCAATAGAGTTCAGGCCTTTTGACTTTCAGAAGGCAGCTTCTGGATCAYGTGGCAATCACAGTTATAAATTATACCTTGGCAGCTCTCATTATGCAAGATGCCAATCCTGGGTGAAGATCAGTTCTACAGCTTTGGTCCACATTCTGCTCTGTGACCGACTGCAGCTGAGCAATGTACCTGGAGATTTCAGTTTGCTTTCTCAGCCTTTCAGAAATTCCAGAGTCCACAGAAGTGTCACAGCTCAATAGGTTATCCCTAGAGACTGCAGTAAGTGAAAAGTAGCACCCAAAGTCCAGCTTGTCTCTATGTTGTTCACTTTCTTTGTTAACTATAAGGGAAGAAAAGCCAGTCAGTCAAAGAATCATAGATTCATAGAATCAGTAAGGTTGGAAGGGACCTCTGGAGATCATCTAGTCCAACCCCCCTGCTCAGCAGGGTCACCTACAGCATGGTAGACACGGTTGCATCCAGGCGGGCCTTGAAGATCTCCAGAGAAGGAGACTCCACAACCTCTCTGGGCAACCTGCTCCAGGGCTCTGTTACTCTCTCAGGAAAGAAATTCCCCCTCACGGTCAGAGGGAACTTCCTGTGCTTCAATTTCTGCCCGTTGCCTCTTGTCCTGTCACACGGGACAGCTGAAAAGAGTTTGTCCCCGTCCCCTTGACACCCTCCCTTCAGGTACTTGTCCACATTGATMAGATCCCCCCTCAGGCTTCTCTTCCCCMGGCTGAACAGGCCCAGCTCTCGCAGCCGTTCCTCATAGGGCAGGTGCTCCAGCCCTCTGATCACCTTCGTAGCCCTGCGCTGGACTCTCTCYAGTAGCTCCATGTCTCTCTTGTACTGGGGAGCCCAGAACTGGACACAGTACTCGAGATGAGGCCTCASCAGSGCTGAGTAGAGGGGCAGGATCACCTCCCTCSACCTGCTGGCAACACTCTTCCCAATGCACCCCAGGAGACCATTGGCCTTCYTGGCCACAAGGGCACATTGCTGGCTCATGGTCAATTTGTCATCCACCAGTCGTTTCAAACAGTTCTCTAAATCCACAGGTTGCCACAGATCACAGCAATTACGTGCAACAACCCTAAAAAACCTCAATAGGTAGTTAACCAGAAAAGTGGACTAGTGTGCCTTGGCTGATGGAAGAAACTGGAAAGGCAGCTTTAGGGCTTCACTGTTTCTTACCTGCAGGAGTGTGCTGTCTCTAAATCCAAAACCTTCTTTTAGTAAAGCAGTGATGTAAGTGAGATCCATGCACAGGAAAGGACTGGCTGAGTTGTACCTCTCCATGTTATCACAAACTAGAAAAGGAAGAAAAACAAAACAAAAAAAAMCACTCCAGCAATATACAGGAACTTTTATCTGAATTATACATTTGAGCCAACCTCAAGCTAAAACTTACAAAACACCCCCAACTTTGAACATATGCTGGTACATAGAACTAAAAGCTGTTCTTCAAAATTGGAGAGTAAACTATATAGTACTTCTAATTTCTTTTAACAACTCCATTGTAAGTACATCTTTTATTACGGCAACATAATCCCATAGCTCTGTTGATGTCTGAACCTCTGTTCAGCTGATAACTGGCAAGAAAAACATTACTTATTTTTCCAAAAACAGTGTAATTTTTCTTCCTTGCCTACTCTCCAAAAATGGCTCCAGTGATTGATTCCACCTTTTAGCTCAGCAGCTTTATTTTATTTTTTTACAACCACACAAGTCCAAGTACGTAAGAGTATTTCCCAAACAACCACTCACTCRCTGTAGCTAAGTCAAGATTCCACAGCAAAGGTTACAGTGACTAGAAAATGGATTTATACTGAGCATCATCTTGCAGACCTACTGTTACTGCACTGTTCTACAGGAGTCAACAGCACAGTTCACTTCTTTTTTGGAAAGTGATAAACAGCAGCYGCCTACTACAGAAATGAGAAAGGAGCATTAATTTAGGACCACAGAATTATCTCTTGATGATCTAAAGTCAAATAAGCGGCTTTATGCTGTAAAATGGATTAGTCTAGCAAATAGCTTTTCTTACCTCACTTTCAACAACAGTCAATCAAAAACTCAGACCTAGTTTAATATATTCTCAGGAAGTCTCGTTCTCAGGGTCATAACATGCTTGCATAGATGTGATAATCTATTTAGAAAAACTTTGAACAAAGATCACCCAGTCCCTAAGGGCTTCAGTCTGAGTCAATTACTAATTGAAATCAACTTCAGTGTTTTCTTTGGCTTCAGAAAGTGTTAGATCACATCTTAGCTGCATCTTTTGAAAATAAACTATCTCAGCATTTAGGTAGAGGGAAAAAAAATCCCCAAATCTTCAATTTCCCTATTCAAAACCATCTGAGCTATTTGAAAGATTCAGTTTTAACTGAAAAAAATCATTGGGATTTAGGTCCTACACCACTTCAGTATTTTGGAAAAGCTCAGCCCTGAATGATGTAACTAAGCATATCCTGATGACAAATATGGTCTACTAATCATCAGGATGATCAGCCTTCAGAGGTAATGGCTGTTCTTTAAGCAAAAATTTTAGCTATCAGGAGCACAGCATTCAATTTTGGCTAGACAACTTCTGCAAAATCCCCTTTAGCTTTGCAAACACTAAATTCTTCTTTTCCCAGGAGAAGGTACAAAACTAGAACAAGCATTTAGAAAAAGAGGGTCAGAGGCAGACAAGGAAGGGAATGGAGAAGCCATTCTTAAACAACCTGTACTCTCTTGTTCTCTTTTTACCTCATTTTGTTATGGATTAAAAAGAATTCCAGGTRACAGATTAGCAAAAGTCTGTGTTCTAAATTCTAAATTCTAAATTCTGAGACTTGCAGTTTGGCAGATAGTCTTGATTACAATACAGCAAATTTAGTTCGTAACTGTCAGCACAAAAGAAACTGGAATTCCTTCCCCTCCTGAACAGAAACATGAAGTAGCTAACACTTCTTGTCTCCCTCACTGTTCCTTCAATACTGTCTCCTACAACAGTTACAGATGTTGGCTAATGAAAGACAGGTGACAAGACGGGGGGGTATAAGTGGAACAGTTTCTTTTTTTWAATATATATATAAATTTATAAATATAAATTATAAATATAATGTTAAATATTATGCACTACATATAGATGTTCATATTTTTATTGACTTCTCCATCCCACCAACTTCCCAGATCTCATGACAATTACCTTCTTTGGCTTTTCTTTCAAAATCTCTCACTTCCAGAACTCCTCCCTCTTCATAATCTAAAAAGGAAGAGGTGGGAGAACACCATCATCAACCTGAAAGCATTTGAGTTCTAAATTTAATTGACCTTGGAATGTAACCAGTGAGGGTGGGGTGGGAGGAAGGTCTGTTTGTTAYAGAGGACAGAGCTGCAAGTGTAACTGGAGCTCACAGCACAAGCCTCATCTGCTGAGCTCTGAACAAACTGTGCTGAGTGATACAGATCCACTTCCTGAAGCTGTCTTGTACATCTTCTCTTCCTGAAGATCTCCCTTTTTCCTGCTCCCCATGGATTCAGTCTCCAGGGTTCCTACATCTACCTTCTGGTAGATGAGCTCACACACAGTAGATTACCCCAAGCCAATTTACCTATCAAGTTGGTGTCAACAGCTCGATCATAGTAATAGGAGAAAGCATAGAAGGAGCTTCCCCGAATCTCATCCGGTTGGTGCAGTTTCCCTTTGATGACCTTGAGTACTTCCAAGTAGCAAGGCTTGAATCCTGTTTCTCCTATTAGGACAAACACAGACAGGGGTAACTCAAACAGGGTAAGCCAAAGAAGAATATCAGGATGTGGAAGAATCAGTGACAAAAGGATTAAAAACAAAGAAGCAGAGATTAAAGAATCAAAAGAAGTGAAAAGAGCTTAGGTATCCTCTCTGTAGTCCAGCATGGGACTTGGAGGCATCAAGGACCCTGCATCATCAAGTGGTACTAATTAGAGCAGATCACGGTAACATCTGAAAGCTGCAGTGAGCACCTAGTACAGGTACACAAAAAGCKCCCTCTGTGTAAGACAAGGCTCCCACTGCTATATTTTGTGGTCAGCAGAACTTCATTTACATTTACTATCTCCTCTTAGATAAAACTTCATTCTCCCTCCACATCATATTGTAATTTTATGACTCCACTCTACATGAGAGCGGAGTTGCAGATTACACGCGTTCCTCATTGTAAATTAAAGCAATGTCAGTCACCAAAGGGGGTCTGTTTTACTCACTGATGGTACCAACTTCATCTTCTGTATCAAGCATTAGGGACAGTAAGAAGTCAAAAAATAGTTCCTCAAGTTAGATACACTTTGGCCCACCTGTTGCTGTACCCTAGCACAGCCATGGTTTTTGCACTTAGCTCAAAGCCTCAGAAAGTACTATCCTATTTACACAAGTAACTCTTAACACTTCCTATAAAGAAAGTGTTTGTATTAAGAGATCACAGCCCATGCAAGCCAGCTATTCTTACTATTCCAGATTTTGTTTTGGCTCTGTCAAAGGAATTCCATATCTATGAYTGGACAGGTATCCTTCATAACCCAAAGCAACTGTGGGGTTTGCAAAGATTCTGGAGMTTAGACTTATCCTAAAAGAAGCAACGAGCCTCCCTAGTTTACCTTCTTTGTTGCCACCATACTGGTATTTCACTCCTCCAAAGTGCCACTCTGCCTCCAGCTGCTTTGGCAAACAAGAACTGCGGAACATTTGTCCATCTACAGCTGGAATGAAACCAGGGGAGAAAGAATCAAATTTAACATAATTGTTGATCAATACGCAGAACTAGGATAGAACAGGCTGAAAGCCCTCACTCGGGTTTTTTAAGCAAAAGTTAAGGAAATCTGAATTGATGGATACTGAATTATGGATTAAGAAGCAGTCTAAGCCTGGAAAAGTTGTGCCCACTCTGTCCTGCAAGTTGCAGAGCAGCTGGACAAGAAACAAGAGAGGTAATGAATTAAACACACAAAGACACAAACCGTAACAAACATCAGATGACCAAGGCAGCAAAGACTAAAACTCCTATAATGCCAGTCAATGGCCACTACAGGAACCACTGAGTGTAACCTTCCCAATTCAACCAGAAATTTTGTAACAAAATAAGAAAACACAATTATGAAGGCCAGCACAGGCCTCACAGGAAAAAAAGCAAACCTATTAGGAGAAYGATTGAAGAGGATTGCGTGAGCGTGCAAAATTTATCATGGGATGTTTAGGGAAAGGATCAAAGGCAGGGAAAGGGAGGGACCAAAGCAGATCAAGGAGGAACAAGCATGGCAAAAAGGAGAGGAGGGGGGAAATAAAAGGGGCCAATTGCATATAAGCAGGCTCCTGGTTAGTAATTCTTGTCTGGCTRAGGCCTGTGCCTTATCACTGCAGTCTGTCCCATCTTCTTATAAAAACTCTATTCCCAACTAGCTTTGGTGTGACTGTCAATTTGTTTCAGTGGTGGACATAAGTCAGACTAGCTGGCAAGTAAGAAGCCAGAATCAGGAAAGATCCTAACTTTTGACCAGAGACTGGACAAGTCACCCAGGGTCTGGGCATGGATACTGGAAAGACTTAAGTTCTGGATCAGAAACTGGAAAGAACTGTGAATGCGAGCGTGCCTATCAGTTGAGTGAATGAGTGAGAAGCTAGTGAACTTCAAGACAGACTAGTCAGCAAGTACGACAGGAGGTCTGAGGGGGCCCATGGGGCCTGCCAGATACCTGAGAGACCTGTAAAGGAGGCTTTCCACTAAGTAGCAGACCTTAGGAACAGGATTTGTTCATGCTGTTGGTGTTTATGCGGATGCCTGTAAAAGCTGTGTGAGTGTTTGTGGCTGGCCTTGTTTGTATGATTATACAAGTGCATCTCTGAATTTGTACTCAGTCTTGCAGCTGACTAGACCTGGAAATAGGGAAAAGGAGTAGCCTCGCAGGAGGCCCCCAGGAGGGGAGGAACCCCTTAGGTCCTATAGTCCACTGGATTCTGCTATCCTTAACAAGTGGAAGCCTCAGTTTCTGGAAAGGTCTATATTAGGGAAAACAGAAAAGCATAAGACACAGAAGTGAAGTGATCATAGAATCAGTAAGGTTGGAAGGGACCTCTGGAGATCATCTAGTCCAACCTCCCTGCTCAGCAGGGTCACCTACAGCATGGTAGACACGGTTGCATCCAGGCGGGCCTTGAAGATCTCCAGAGAAGGAGACTCCACAACCTCTCTGGGCAACCTGCTCCAGKGCTCCGTCACTCTCTCAGGGAAGAAATTCCCCCTCATGTTCAGAGGGRACTTCCTGTGCTTCAATTTCTGCCCTTTGCCTCTTGTCCTGTCACACGGGGCAACTGAAAAGAGTTTGTCCCTGTCCCCTTGACACCCTCCCTTCAGATGAGACATGGGCTGCTGCACAAGTTAAGTCTATTAACCTCTTCAAAAATCCTCAGTGTTTTGTCATCTTAACATACCTTCCATATCCAAAGCTCCAAGTGTTGCTAGTCTAGCAGCTTTTAGTCCAAAACCCAAATAACTGCAAACAACAAAATAAAACACGACAGTTACAGTTCTTGCACATCTAACACGCTTTATCCATAGCCTTTTCTTAAATATTGGAAAAACTTGGACCAGATTCCCTTTCTCTGCTTCCTACCAATCTCCCCTTTCTATTTTATAGTTTCCTTTGCCAGAATGGTTCTAAGTACCAAAAGAGTGACATAAACCCAAGACTTACATAGAGCTGTTAAATGGGTAAATATGAAACTGCAGAAAGTGGTTGAACATGGTGTGATATTTCTACAAGAAACGTACTGAAAAGCAAAAATGTACGAGTAGTTTTAAATACAAAGGAGGAAGAAAGGTGTGTGATGAGTACGTAGAGAACAGGATGCCTATTTCTACATCATACAAATGAGACTACATGGTCTTAAGGCAAAACTAACAGAACTGCAGAACCTCCCACTAAATGCGAGGAGGTGAACATCATCAGAAATCCACCTCTGACTCAACAGAATACTACTATACTCACTATGAGCTAGGACTGTTAACAACATTTATAAGAATGCCATTACAAAACTGCTGGGTTTAGCAACACAGCTAGATTAAAAACGTTTCAGCATTTCATTTCCACATCTGTGTTCTGATTTTTATTGACACAACTAACAGGATAGCTAACGTTTACAGAAATAATTGGGGTTAAATAACTTCCGGCTCCCTCACTTTTCAGGAGAGGATTTTTAATCCAAGTACTTCAGCTGTCTCATTTGCTGTATTGGTATAATACAGCAATTAGTTACATCTGTGAATATAGGCAGTAGGAGAGAAGAAAAAGTTTTCCAAATCTCTGACTAGGTTTAGTTCTGACTGCTGGGCACGATATCCACTTTTCTGCTTGGTCTGGGAAATATGGACTGAGTCCAGTGACAAAAATACCTCTCCTTAAAGGTAAGGAATTATAAAGCTTCCTCTTCTTTTTGACTACATTTCTTATCTGCTTGAAACAGTTGAACTAGAATTCTATGAATCTATGATTCTATGATTCATTTGACCAACAGAGTAGTATTCCTCCTCAGTGACATTAACCGCGATCCTGGCACCTTTCCAGTCAATTAACGTCTATTCCAGTTCAACTGTTTCAAGCAGATAAGAAATCTAGTCAAAAAGTCATGGTCCCAACAGCTGGTAAGAGGATGACACAGCACACTTGTGGTTATCTTGCAGGCTGCAGAAAGACTGATTTTCCCAGGGGAAATTGTAGCCTTTTTGCTCCTTACCTGTGGGTATAGAGCTTGTAGGTGCTATTAAACATTTCAAATGAGGTAAGAAAATTTGCAGGAGTTTGCTTCAAGGTTTCCTAAAAATTAAGTAAAAGAAAAAATCTTTTAGTTTGTTATGAAAAAATGCCATTTTGCTGTAATATCACAGACATAACTACAGGGTTTACTGCATATTCATCTGATCTGCTTTGAACAAAAAGAACAGTTTTCCAGTGCTGCCCATCACTACATTAGTATTTGAAAAGCATTTACCAGAGTTTATTTATATGCATCTTTGTGTTACTTCATTATATAACAAGGAAGTGAAACATAKATCAGGATTTTGCTAATTCAGGATACGTGAGTTTTTCAGAGTACGTATGTGCTACTCCACGTTTACACAGAGTCCTCACTAAAGTCAGCTGTGCTATAAGCACTATTTCAAGTCAGACTAAAGGTCTCAATTCARGAACTCAAAAGAATCAGAAATTCAAAGTAAAGTATAAACCAGATTTTTCCCAAGTTAAGTGACTTGCCTGATACTCAAAGAAACAGTGACCATTCATTCCCAGTCTCAGGGCTGCTTTACCTCCCAGTTTAAGTCCATTCTCTGAACAACCCTCTTATTTCACCACTTCCAGCTTTCTTCCTTTCACAGCCTTCCCTCTGTGTCAATCTCTGCCACACTGATAGTCAGACCTCTCTTCTTGCCAGACTAATGCTCATAYTCTTATAAATCTTGACCAGTCTGGGGTTCATTTACTGTTCCTTTTTGTTCCCAGTCCCATAGGTCTCAATCTAAGTTTCCATCTTTCCTCYGCTAGCAACCTCACTGTACTATCCCTTCCTGGCCCTGTGCTTTCACATCAAACGCTTTCCTCTGCTATGTTTCCTGGGCAAAACAGCAGAATCTCAGAGAGGACTGAAGCTGCAAACTCCCTGCAGCCTACCACTCAAGTAACCAGATTTGGAACTCAAACCATCCTAGATAAAAGCCCGCTCAAAACAGAAAGAGATTTGGCAGTATTTAGCTTGAGTCTCTCCTGGGCAAATAATAACTGAAATTTGTTTTGGGGTTTGGGTAAATTTTCATAGGAATGACAGTCACACCCTTGATCCCCCTCCCCCCAGCCCCTGCCAAATTTCAAGTCCTGTTCCTATCCTGTTCCTAAGCCTTAGATCACAAAAGCTTTCAAAAAGGGAAGGTCCTGAGAATTTTTTATTGCTTAGACAAATACAAATAGCCTTTTTTTTTTAACGCCTTACTTTCAGGAAAATGTGCATGGGGAGGGGAATTGGGGGAGAAAAATGAGACTAAGGCAGATACTACACAATTTCATAATGATTATGGCTTAGCTTTAATTTCTTAAAACTTTGCTAACATCTTCATAAAAAGCATAAGACTATCTTAAAGCCAGTTCCATGCAGTTATCATTACATATCCCTTGTTTGCTTGTAACCTGMATTTCATTAAAGTATCTCTTACAGTGCTGTGTTCAAAATGAGTACATGAGCTAAAATGCAACTGCCTCAAAATACAGGACGAGAAAAAGTCTTTTGCAAATCAAAGGAGAAAATCCTTACCAATTCTGAGATATAGGCTTTTGCCTTTTTACCCTTCAAAAATATACTGAACTATGTATGTGCTTTCTTTTGCGAACCCGTCTTGTCAGTACAAGCCAGAAGCAGGCACAGCGTACAAACTGGCAGTTGTGGACCTTTTCTCCACACTGCTCTACTAACTTGCGTCACTGGTCCCGGTCAGCAGCAAACCCTCAAGACCATTTACTGCAAAGCTCCAGCAGAAATTTGAATCCTGAGCTGCAGTCCTGACTACATCACAGCTCTATTTATTCTCTAAGCCCCTGACATGCAACACCCCTTCCTGCTGGTCCAGTGCCCACTTCAGCAGGTGTCATCAACACAAAACAGAGGGCAGGCCCAGAGCACTTGAGCTTTCCTGAACAGGATAAGCTTGCACGTCATGTTTCAACACAACCTACTGCTGCAAGATTAAAATACTCTGATATGAAAAACATGTGCTTTGTAGTCCCAAACACTATTCAAGAAATTTCAATTCCYGTAAACAAAACTAGTTAAACAAAGGAGACCTTCAGAAAAGGCAAGAGGGACACAAACAACTTCATAGTTCACATCAAGCTATAGGATAACACAGTGCCCTCGGACTGTTCAGTATCCATGTAATTTTCCAAAGCAAACTTCAGGCTTGTGTCCAGGCTCAGTCTAATCCTAAAAAGTTACAGAACTTCTGACAAATCCAGCAGAGATGAACTGAGGGGCAGAGAGGGGATTTATCATAGGACATGAAAAGAAATTGAGAGACTAAGAAAACAAAAGAGCTTGCATGTGCTATTATAAGAAACATTTGCTCCATAAGATACAAAACCCACCCTACCAATATTTAGTGAGGATCTAATACCAGACTGGAAGGGGGAGTGGGGAGAGAAGAATAACCCAGAACAGATCCTAAATTTCTTGTAATATGCAAGAATACTCCCTGCAAGTGTTCTACATTTATTGTATACTAAMTGCATATCCATATTAACTAGGCTTCCCCAGTTTGAGCCTAAAATCCATGTGCTTTTATTTATTTTTCCTCCTTTTATTTATTTATTTTTCTCCTTACTCAGGCTCCTTTGTTTGCAAGTGCCTTTCAGTCAACTACCTATGTYAAAGGGAACAGAAGTACTGGCCATCGCAGATGTTCTGCCTGGGCCAGTGCCGACAAAATGAGAGCACAGAACACACAGGTGCTCAGGTTTCTCTCTCTCTGTGCATGGGCCTGCCAGTCTCAGCACACGCTTGCATTATCTACTCCTCACCTCAAACTGTGGCAGGAATGTGATTTGGGTTGAGGCTCCTCCCAAGTCCAGAGTCCCAACAGTGTGCTGGTTCCGGCCAGACAGCTGCCCTGCAAACAACAGCATGCTCAGAATAGCCTCAAGTGATCAAACGCTAAAATGTGGATACCGCATGCATCTCCTGGCAACCAAGTTATCACAGTAGAGCAATACAGGAAAGCTGAGCTGGTCTTTAAAGACCAAAAAACACTCACATAAAACAGGAAAGAGGGTGGCAAAGATAAGGTATTAAAAWAWAWATATATATATATTCATGGCACCTGCTTCTTTGATTCCAACTTCACCTCCACTGAGAGGAAGGCAGATAAATCTCTAGGTATCCAGCAAAAGCTGAAAGTAAAAGACAAAGTATCTCCTGTAGAAGACTCATCCAGGGCACAAAAATCTGTAACCACCATGCTGCTGGTCAAGAGCAATAGGAGAAGAGGGGCTGTAAGTAAGAACAGAACCAGCTATTATCATTTTCTCTTCAGCCAGAGCAGCTTTTTTGCTTGCTCCTGTATCTCCCAGAGTACTGACTTTCTTTTCCCCTCGCTGGATTGTATTCTTGAAACTTTCTTAGGGCTGGAGTACCAGCACATTCCCTGTTACACAGCTTTTGTTGCACAGTTCACACTGGGAGAAAGAATATTTTAGAATCCTATCTTCTACCTCCTAACAGATTAGCAGTACCATTTGCCCAATGAGCGGGAGAAACCAGTTGCCAGACCAGCTGTGCCTCCCAGTCTTGAAGCTTCAGAATTAAGACTTCTGCTTCCTACTACAGATGTTGTTCAGCCTCTGAGACATGATCTGCCCAAGAGAATCTATTGTATTAGCCTTGTTGCCAGAGTGGGGAAGAAAGAGAAGACACAGCAACCAAGGCAGAGGAACTTAGGATGACCACTTCTGAAGAGACTCAGTTCATACTTAAGAGAGAAGTTATATAGAATTAACTACCTGTCAAAAAGTTCACAGTGATCCAGGCTAAAATTCCTGCAAAGGGTGAAAAAGGAAAGAAAAAAAGTCACCAAATACTCTCACGACCTCTGGTCCACTCTTACCTCCCCTCCAYGCGTTATTTATTTACCTGTAAACCATAACCTAGGCACTGTAACTGCACAAATGCTTCAGAGATTAAGTCAAGCTTGCAATTAAGTGATATGATGCACTACTGACTTGTTAAAAGCTCATAAGCTGGTGCAGGTAGGTTTGCAGTAGCTCTGCAMCTGTAACATGCATAAAAATCAGTTCTAAAAAACAAACAATATACAAAGAAGTAATGAGCTTATACAATGTAAAATTTTTCTTTTGGTATTTTTTTTTTCTTCATCATTCCCATTCCTAATCTGAAAATTGCATCCATGCTGCTCTGTATTTTAATGTTGTAGTTTGTGTAATTACACTAAGAACATAGTGGCAGCCAGTTAAACTTGAACAGCTCCTCTTTGGCTCCAGTGGCTTGCTTTATGCTGGCATGATTAGCACCCAAATGTAGGTGAATATACAGCAGTAGAAGAGGTGGTATTTTAAAATAAATCTTGGCAGGTTACACTGTGCTCTGTTATGCCTCACTGGTCCTGCTACCTGTCAATACAACCCTCCTCCCTACTTTACAATTCACCTGTTAAACCCAATGACATAGTACGCATTGCACCAYGCTCCATCAAATACCAGTAGACTTCATGTTTCTCTTTTTTCTCTCGGCTTATAGGGTCAGATTTGGTTCTTCCATCTTTCTTTACTCCATGTAGCAGCAGTTTAAGCTTCCCGATAATTCYTTCCTCTCTTCCAAGCACCCTCTACACTGGCAATATATCTACCATACTGAGTTGTTCAGAATGCAATGTAACATCACAGGTAGGTCTCATCAGAGCCACACAGGAAGATTATTACTACCTGCCTAGTGTCCAAGGTAAGATTTCTGGATATGCAGTCAAAAATGTCACACTAGTCTGTTCTGCACTGCAAAAGCATTTATAAATCATCATTCATTCCCATCTTAAAATATATTTCACTTTTGTTGGTATTTCAGGTTACTTCCTTTGCTACTTTACTAGCTGCATTTCCCCAAGCCATTTTTTTTAATTACCTGCCTAGCTTTCTAATTTTTTTAATACTTGCCAATTAACCTTCTTCCTTCTCTAACATTCACAGTGCCTCCAAGCTTAGCTGAAAATTGAAAAGCTAATCAAAAAGACTATTTGTTAAACTATTTTTAATGCTGATCTTTGCAGAATTTATTAGGCATTTTCCACAAGCTTCCTAGCTTGCTATACATCATYGTGTAGCCTTTCAGAGGTGGACTACCACACCAT
This sequence comes from Rhea americana, assembly GCF_003343005.1. Lineage (NCBI taxonomy): Eukaryota > Metazoa > Chordata > Aves > Rheiformes > Rheidae > Rhea > Rhea americana. Next base: position 6,934,062 of record NW_028185927.1, read on the forward strand.
CTTTATTCCCACTATTGCCCCCGAACAGGCTTCAACTAGTTAGCCTGCATACTTTTATCTGAGATTGGCMAAGAAATAAGGTTCCTTTCTGGTACGATGCTCTACATTTTGGATGGTAACATACCATTCAACTAACTCAACCCTCCTTTTGTATCTGTATTTGTAGCCTAGCAAATGACCAAGTAATCAAAATCTCCTTTTCACTTTTTCCTCCTTCTAAAACCTACCTTCATAAGACCCGTCCAAGATGCTCACACTATCCTCTGGAACAAGAAATGGTGATTCCTCAAAGACTTCTCTCACCTGAACAAAGAAAAATGATTAGATCCTTTAGTCTTAAGAGTCTTGTTCTGCTCTGATGGTGGTAGAGAAAATTTTCCTTTTCACAGCAGTAAAAAAGGAGACAGAAACATCTGGCAGACAAAACTCTTCCTCTTCTAGGCACCAAGAAAGAAACAAACAAGTATCTTAGGTCACTTCTACCACAAAACAAGCATAGCAACACTACTGCCTTTGAAAGATTTTAATATTACCTCTAAAAGCAGAGCCTGAGCTTTCTCCTCTGACAATAAGCGCAGTCCAGCTGTAGCTTTTAACACCACTGGGGTCTTTTTCCAGAGATGAGGTGGCACAGCATCTATGGCCATGTCCAGCAATCTTTTGACAGTTTCAGCACCCTAAAAAGAAAGGGAAGTTGTTTTTCCTCATAGTTTCCTCCTACAGGAGGAAATTAGAAAATAAGCCTCCTCATTCACCTTTAACACTAGCTAAAACTGCCTTCCATAGCAGCAGATATCTCACAGGAAGCATAAAAACTTGTCAKCTGTCACCACTAGGCATCTCAGAAAAACCTTACAGGGGCTATCTGCATTGGAAAGACAGATGTTTTTAAGACATAGATACCTTAGGAGAAAGAAATTTCACTGCTCATTGAGAGCATTTTTGGAAAGAATGGAGGGAGAAGAGGGAAATGAGTATCTGACAAACTTGAATATTTTCCAGTATAATGAAACTAAATTGTGCAATTACTGACTGAAGATGTTTGAGAAAAAAGGTCAGGGGGAATGTCTGCAGATTTGACTAACTGCAATATAAGATTTTCAAATCTGTCTATAGCAATTAGTGTAATTAAAATGCCAGCTGTGGAGCAGCACCACCTGAGRTACAAGCATTACTGCTTGGCTCAGTTGTTAAAACTGCTCTAACAATTCTAGTTTGGCATTAGCAATAAACATTCTCCTACAAAATTTCTAGCAACTTTTGGGAGGGGCAGATTCTTTTCTCCTCCTGCCCAATAAACAAGACAATTTAGTGAAATCATGGAAGATCACATCAAAACTGGAAAAAAAAAATCCAAAATCATCTTCCCTGAAGGAAAAATGGTAGCTTACATGAGGACTCCTAGCCCCATATATCGCAACAACAGGATTATTTTAACAGTCTGCCCTGTTGCTCATCTCTGACTCCCGACTAAATGGAGTAACCTTGAACAGGTGTATTGTGCATGCATTCATAATCATTCCATTCAAAAAGAAGATTGCGCTTAAAATTGTAATAAGAAATTAAGTAATGAAGTTAGATTACACATTATTACCTAATTGTGGAAAATAGAACTGTCAAACTGTGCTTTGAAAAACCCCATATATAAGCAAAAACGAAAGCCCTGAGGTACTGGAAAATTGAGTAATTGTCTGTACCTAATTCATTATTCAGCTAAAACTGTAATACAATATTTGAACTGAGCATGACTGAAACAAGTCCTAGCTCTCCCTGAGCTCTGGCTTCCAAGCTGTGGTTCCAAAAAATCATGACAAAGAATCAAAAAGTTAAGTTATTAGAAGTCTTGATGACAGAGGCAGAGAATGGACATTCAGAAATATTAAGGACTGAATTTACCAGTTCAGTGCATCGCAATGATTCTTCCTCTTCTCTCTAATTTGTTAACTAAAATTAACTTACAGTTACTCTACACAAAAAAATAACATTAAGAGCTAGAGAAAAGAACTCTCTCTGTCAGTGTCACATAATTCAAAGAGAAAAAAAAAAAATCCAGTTTTTATGTTATCCTTATTTCTAAATGAAAATGAAGTAAAACAAAACACGCCCATTTTGAACTATGACCAGTATGGAAAAATTCAACCAAAAGGAAAAACAGAGGAAGTGATTAGTGAATGATACAGGGGYATGTATTTACTCCTATTTGGGGTAGCTATAGAGAAAACAAACATTGAACAAGGATGCTGCTAGAGCCAAAAGTCACAGTCTYTGAAATTCTCAGACATACAGTCTAGTTGAATAAAGCATTTGAGCAAATAATTAAGCCACTGTTCTAGTAGTGAACTGCATAGAATATCAGCTCTCATTTCACTGCACAGCAATTAATTCAGAGGTAAAGCAACAAGTTTAGAGAAGCAGTAGTAGAACCTTTAGCTTTTTTTCTTGGCTCTCTGCTTAACAATTAGTAATATTAAAACTGCTTGGGAGAGTCCAGCTGACATTAATACAAAAAAAAAAAAAAAAATCAACTTACAGGGAATAAAGGGGAGTCTTACCTTTTCAGGCTGATCAGCATAAGCAGAAAGACCTGGCTTCACAGACTCAAAGATTTCCCCTTCCAGCTCTATAAGCTTGTCTGCACAAATGAAACTTTACATGAAACTGCCAASAATTCAAGTCTTTTTCTTCAGGTTTGAAAACACCCTCTGTAACCCTTATAAAGCAATTATGCTTGATTTCCCTTAGCAAAACATACCATTTCCTTCTCAAGACAAACACTGCTCCTTTACTTCAAAAAAGATTTAACAGAATGTTGCCCTTGTATCCTCTAAGTTAATGAACAATTTATTAAGAACACTCCAAGTTATAATTAGAAATATTTCATTTTGCATTTGTGAACTACAGTGAGTTATAGTAAGATAATTTGAGCGTTGCCTAATTTTAGTAAAAATTTCTTAACCTTTCTGTCTCCGAAACTGTGAAATACTAATTCAAATTAATTACACATACAGTCAACTCAATTATTTTTAGGTGATTCATCTAGCTCAGAATTACAGGGACAGGCAAAGAGAGCTGACTGCACTCAGACACTTGGCTGCAAAACCAGATGAATGTGACCACTGCTCTCAGGGCAGCTTGGATCTGGAAGCCACCCYTGAGCACAGCGTACTATGAGTCAAGTGGAGTCCATCAGAGCTGGAGGCAGTGCAAGTCCTCCCCAACTCAGGCAGAGACCATCTGGAGCCACACAGGTGCACAGTTCGGTCCTGAAGGGCTTCTTAGCTGAGGCCCATTGTRAGCCTTTAAGCTTTGCAGATTTGCTGACTCAGCACACCTAAGCTAATTCACTCTTTTGAATCCTGTTACATGCGCAGACAGCCTGGGTAGGTCTGCACCACGTCAGGAATGGACATGTTGGAGTGTCCTGCAGATACACAAGCGTTCTCCTGGAAGCAACACAGATCCCTGATGGTTATAGCTCCAGTTTAGTGATTTGAATCTGCTACAAAGTGTTTACATATATATATGTGTGTGTGTGTGTGTATATATATATATAAAATAAATAAATATATAAAATCTGTGCAAAATTTAAGCATCTCTTGTTATAATTCAAGGTGACACACACCTTGACAAAGGATAGTGTAAACTCCCTTCCAAACCTGGCAAGACAATGTTTTAAACAGCYGCATTGATGGAAGATCTTTGAAAATTTGGAATTCTCCATTATGCCCAGAATGAAATGTCTGGATTTCAAAAGACGAACAAGAAAAATATTTTCACAATGAAATYCCACCACAAACGGACAACAATCATCTCCCAAAGGTCCACTGGAAGGACAGAATACAAATATTCAGTTCTTCCCACATTCTAGGCTAACACAGACARGAAAAACCTCTTTTGGGAAGTCAGAGCTTGAGACAACATACTGCAAGTGCAGAGACTGACACAGGGCCTTACCTGGGCTCTTCTGTACAAAGGTATAAATGTGAATTCGGGTTCCAGTGCTTCCTGCGTCAAACATGATGCCATAAAAAGTGTTGGCCCTGGCATTTATAGGGCACRTGTTAGGTGGAAAGAAATCCTGAAACCACATCTCCCTGTTTGAGTGGGGAAGAATGCAGGGCAAAGAGGAAAATGCCACTGCTAAAAGAAYGGGGAGCCTGGAAGCTGCCATCCTGATGGTCCCTTTGGGGCAGCTGAAATATGGATCAGCAATCACAGAGCTCCAGTGGCCCCTGCAGAGAAAAAGCAGAAATCACATTTACCAAAAACCCTCTCCTTAAAAAGTCTGCTGAAAAATATTCTGTCTGCACACAGATATTCTGCCCTTCAGAAAAGATGATTTTCCATATTCCATGCAAAAGATGTGATTTATTTCACTTAGTGCTACAACTAAGKGCTTCATTCTTTCAGAGTAAAGGTTTCTACATTTCCCTGACACAGGATAGTTAATGTAGTTTGCCTCCCTGCATTTCTAGTTTCGACTTTATTCAGACATTTTTTTTTTCTCTGACCTGGCTTGAAGGCARTCAAGACTTACAGCCTTCAGGATTCCCCAAAGCCCCAATTTTATCTGAATGCAAGCATCATCTAAGTGAAGCTCAGGGCAGAATCCCTTTGCCCTAACATTTACACACATGAGAYACTGTGGCAAGAACACAAGCGTTATTCAGAGACAAAAACAAAGAGAATTTCATCTCACTCTAAGAACAGCTGCTGGGAGAGATCGACATACAGGCAGTGAAGGCATATCCTTCCAGCAGCACACTGGTCCCCAAGAAAAGCCTGTTCTGCACAACAGGGGTCTGAACGGAGATGTGCAGCTGGGCTCTGCTTCTCAGAACCACTCTCAGTATTTTTCCCTACTTTTCCTTTCTGCCTTCAGTGTGGTTGTTCACCCTTTTTTCTTGAAAAGTTCTCATTTTCAGAATTAACACCCTCCCCCTCAGAAAGAAAGAAAGAAAGAAAGAAAGAAAGAAAGAAAGAAAGAAAGAAAGAAGAAAAATTCACATCTGGACTAGTTACCCTGAGCACTGAAGTTGCTCACACAGCTTCCCACGACACACAGCTTCAGACAAGCCAAGGCCCCGAGGTTGCATGACATAGTATTTCATATTAAGATACGACAGCTGCACCTCCTTTCAGTTAACACCTAACTCCCTACATATGGTTGTTTGCCTAAAAGATGCTAATAACAGACAGATAGGGGCAGAGAAACATACGGTTCCTTAGGCGCTCAGTTAAAAAGGAGGAGAATATACAACTGTCTTTTTTTGTTTGTTTGTTTGTTTGTTTTCATTCTGACAGCAGGAGGAGCATCTGGTCAGCTTCCCCACCATACGCAGCATCAGATGCATTCACATACACACAGAACACTCAGCTTACAGAAGGTGCAAATGACTTCTAAATGACTAGCTGGTARATGAGGGCAGAGCAGTGGATGTCGTCTACGTGGACTTCCACAAGGCTTTTGACACTGTCTCCCATAACATCCTCATAGGCAAGCTGGTGAGGTACAGGCTAGATGAGCCCACAGTGAAAGAGACTGAGAACTGGCTGAAATGCGGAGCTCCGAGAGTTGTGATCAGCATCTCAGAGTCTAGCTGGAGGCCTGTAGCTAGCAGTGTGCCCCAGGGGCCCAATATTGTTTAACTTGCTCATCAGTGACCCAGATAAAARGACAGAGTGCACTCTCAGCATGTTTGCTGACACTACCAGACTGGGAGGAGTGGCACCAGAAGACTGTGCTGCCATTCAGAGGGACCTGGACAGGCTGGAGAGGAATTTCCTGCAGACATGAATCTCATGAAGTTCAATAAGGGAAGTGCAGAGTCCTCCACATGTAACAACTCTGTGCATCAGTACAGGTTAGATGCTGACTTAGTGGAAAGYAGCTCTGCAGAGAAGGACCTGGGAGTGCTGGCGGACTGCAGGCTGACYATGAGCCAGCAATGTGCCCTTGTAGCCAAAAAGACCAATGGTCTCCTGGGCTGCATTAGGAAGAGCATTGCCAGCAGGTCAAGGGAAGTGATCCTCCTCCTCTACCCAGCCCTGGTGAGGCCACATCTGGAGTACTGTGTCCAGTTCTGGGCTCCCCAGTACAAGAGAGACGTGGAGCTACTGGAGAGAGACCAGCATAGAGCTACAAAGATGATCAGAGGACTGGAGCATCTCTCTTACGAGGAACAGCTGCAAGAGCTGGGCCTGTTCAGCCTGGAGTAGAAAAGACAGAGTGGATCTTATCAATGGGAGGGCATCAAGGGGATGGGGCTGGACTCTTTTCAGYGGTGCCCAGCAACAGGATGAGAGGCAACAGGCACCAACTGCAACACAGGAAGTTCCCTCTGAACACAAGGAGAAACGTTTTTACTCTGAGGGTGTCTGAGCACTGGAATAGGTTGCCCAGAGATGCYGTGGAGATATTCAAAACCCACCTGGATACAACCCTGYCTAACATGCTCTAGGTGACCCTGCTTGAGGAGGGTTTGGACTAGATGATCTCCAGAAGTCCCTTCCAACCTCAACCATTCTGTGATTCTGTGAAACAGTTTATTGCCTTCTAGGTACTAATTTTCACATCTATTTGCCCASAGCACTGAATATTCTATCCGCTGTTGTCTAACCCTTACATTCAATCGTCTCTCAGTGATCTGCTCAGCCCCACTATTTACTTGCYACCTATATTCTAAATTTATCCATTCCTAATCCCAATCTCCCTCTTTCTCTAGGYGAACTTGACCTGACCTCTGTCTTCATACACCTTCCTCCCATCCTCAAAGAATTCTCACTTACCCTTCCTTACCTTTTACCCCAGATTTAGTCATTCTGCACCCTCCTTTATATAAATCATTCACCTTTGTCCCTAGTTACAGCAAAAGGAGATTAACCTTTATCCTCTCTCAGTAACCACGTCACACTGGGTCATTCTTCGAGTGCTTTTGTAACTTGCTCAAGCATTCAGCTTTCTCCCCAGCAAAGAAAATGCACAGCCTGTTACAGAATGATAACCTTACTCATCTTCTGTGACTTTTTACATATATGCTCCCTTTCCCAGTAAACAGACAGAGCTGAGAGCAGAAGCACAACCTCTTAATCCACTTTGCTTTAGAAGCACATTCTGAATAAAGGGAGAAGTGATGTTAAGATTCTGCAATAGCCCTGGCTGCTCTTCTGTGACAGAAAACTGCAACTGAAACAGTCTCCATCTTGTGCATTCCYATCTTGTGCAAAAATGAGTAAGAACTTAGTTCCAAGCTGTAAAAGYTGGAAGTCTTAACCTGAACAGAGTTAACAGAAAATGCTGAGCTGTATGGCAGTTTCATAGCTACAGACTTGTAGTAAAGATGCAGCTGGTATTACTCACATTTGCCTTTACTGAATATCCAAGGAGCTGCACTGTTTTTACAGAACATAAAGCTGTAATAAAARAAGAATACTAGCTCCCAGTTGGTCAAAAGAGGTGCTGTTCTTCTCATGCAATACAAGTATTTTGTTTACTGAATAATCACAAATAAGAATAAACTCCAGAGTCCTCCTATTACAAACATAACATGACACTTCTACAGGCCTCAAATCTCAGTTGCTCTGAAAATATCTGACCAACAGGCATCATTAACATATACTTTTCTTGTAAGATTTACTAGCAGGTGAACTTTAGTGTCCCAACCATTCCCTCATTAAACCCCTTTTCYGCACCCCTTCTCAGTCACCCATCCCCATTTCACACTTTCCACTCTACTTCTCCACTCACTTTTTTTCTTTCCTCCTTTATCCTCCAGAAGACAAAAAAGAATTTCATTAAGAATTAAAACAAGCAGACCAACCCCCCCACACACACTTTTGAGTCTCTCTGCTGAGTGGGTCAGACCATTTACCCAAGTGCACTTGAAAAACACTGTCTGCAAAAAGCATAAAAACAGATGAGGATACTAAAAATGAGAGACAGAGAAAAATGAGCAGAGCRTGATAGCAACTGCAACAGAGAAGAATTTTGGAAAGCAAGGGCCAGAAGAAAGCACGGAGGAAAAGTTTTRGGGTAGAGTTATACAAGAAGGAAAGATTAGTTACTGGTAACCCAGAATATTATGTCTGAAAGTTTCTCTCAAAGAGCTTAAAATCTTAGTTGATATCCACATGCAACAGGAAAGATGAAATGAACAACAAGCAGAAGGAGTGAAGAAAAGAGAAAACAGGATAATAGTAATGCGAGCACAAGTTCATTAATACAAGCAAGCAGTCTGGCAGGTAAGGCACACAGATTATCATCAGTAGTCTCATTTTACTATCTTCTCATTYTTTATTAATGAGCAGGAATAATGAAAATCAATTATGAATATTTTAGGTACACACCTGAAGCAGGACAGAAGCAACAGCTACTCTACTCCAACAGTCCCTAACAAAATCCCCTTTGAAGTGCTGAGAGAAGAAAGAAACACTGTGCCCGTACTTCTTTTCTTCACCTTCACTGTTGGCTAGTAAGAGCTGACTATTTATAAGGCAAATTATAAGGTCATGAAGACACATAACATATCAGACAAGTTGTTTTATATAAATGGGAGTTGATCATTGCTCAATACTAACAGTGAAACATGCTTAGATAATTACCTGGGACACATTTCAAGAAGCTGAAACATCACCTGAGTTCAACAAGTTAGTAAAACATTTACGCAAACGTTACAGTTGACTTCAACAGCACTGGCCTGAATCCAGTCACACAAGGTAGAATGCTCATCTGCAAACACATGTCAAACCTCTGCAAATATCACCCGTATAAGGCAGATAGTAAACTGAAAAGTTAAAGCACATCCAGTATAAAGATTTGGAAGCTACATAGACTCAAAGATCCAAAAATACCTGGATCCTGAAGAGAGCCAGAACTACAAGCAGGAATCGGATACCAATCCCTGAGTCCCCTCCACTGCCCAAAACACTAAGCAACAAGAAGAAACCCCCAGGCAAACTTTCCTTAAACAAAAGTAGTAAAAATAATGGCAGAATGTAATAAGAAACCTTAAACCAGCAAAGCACAACCGGAGTTAGACTTTGCCATACACAGAACATCAGCAATGTTTCAAGACAAGAAAGTCACTTGCATTCTTGAATACTTTCTGACAAAAAAACATGCAAAACCCAAACTAAAGCACCAAGAGCACCTCCCTGAAAAAAAAGTCTCTCTGATCTGAGTGGAAGGGAAAGCAGTGTACCTCAGATACAAAGTAATTTCCCATGCCTCATTTCCTTTAATATTTTAGGGAAATATCTAGGAACATAGGAAAATGTTAGGAAAATATTTCTAATTATTTTGTAACTATTCACGTAACCTAAATATTTTAGGAAACAAAACAAAGGAACTATGTAATTCGATTCATATTCTTATTTATTGCTCAAACGCAAATAATAATMATCCAGGTTTCTGCATTAGAACAGGAACAAAATCTAATTCCCAGATGAACAGCTCTTATGCCTCATACAAATGACTAGACAAATATATTTTTTATCTCCCCCCAAATAATGTTATTACATTTTGTCTGAACATATGCCTACCTAGTAAAAAAAAAATGCTCTGTTGGATTGTTTTGACAAATATGAAAACTTCTTTAAAGTCYACAGTTTTAAAGTCACAAGAGAAGGAGCAACTGAATTCACTGCCAGAATTTTCCAGTATTTCCATAACGATAATGATAAAATGTTCTTTGCAAACATAAATTCTGGGCCAAATTCTGGATCTAGAGGTTCAAACACTACGAAAATAAAAGAACAAAATCCTAATCATGTTTTATCATCAGCATTTAACTTTTCATTCCATACTGAGGCACCAAACACAGCCACTATGATTTATTTTCATTTTTGACCTATGGGGGTTTAAATCTTGTTACTAATTAGACCAAGGCAGTTTTCCACAGAGACTGCTGTTTGTCCTATACAGTTTTAGTAGCTCTATAGAGCTTTATTAGCTCCTATAAGTGTGCACCTATAGAGTCTGCAAGTAGCATCTTTTACTGGACCAGCTGGTACTGTTAGAAAGCAGAGCAACTTGGGAAGCATAAGGCTCTCATTTTGATCCAAGTCTCTGTAGTGCTCAAGTGCCAGTTCCAGCACGTCTATGATGGTATCAGCTGCACACATACAAAGTCTTCCCAAGTCTTCAACAAGAGTAATTCAGGAACCTTAACATCCCCTTTTCAAATCTAATTATCATTAGGGCACAGTGCCTGTGGATTTTTAGGTTTTATATGCCTCAACTTTAAAGCATTATTTTGCCACTAGTAGTAAATACCACGCCAAACAGCAGCTTTCTGAATACTTACAACGAACATCCCTAAGAGATGCTCACATCTTCTTTTTCTGTCCAAGCAAATGACAAATGTCTCCAGGACTTTTCCCTACACCCTTCCAGAGACAGCAACAACAAGGGAACACAAAACCTTCTTCTGTTTCTCTTTCCAAAGACAGAATTTCTCCCTGATACTCAGATCAAGACGAAACTCTGTGAGGAGCTCCTTTCTGCCCCGATGACACCACCACAAAAGCAGATTACATAAAAATAATWAWAAAATTAAATTAAATTAAAAAGGGAGAAACAGCTCAGACTCCTTGAGGAGCCACACACTGCGTTTYGACATTTTTTAACGATGCCAAACCCTCACGCCGACCCACAGGCTCCTCGCAGCCGGCTCTCGGCCAGCTCCTCCGGGCTGCCGCAGCCTCACCCAGTCGCACCTTCAGCCCGGAGGGAGCCGACTTCCCGAGCCGRCCTCCCGCAGCTCCCTGCTTCCCGCTCCTCAGCCACAGTCAGGACTTTTATTTTATTTTATTATTTTTTCCTCCTCTCCTTCCATCCCCCTCCCCGCTAACACAGTCGCGGAGCGTTCACCTCTTCCCGCCCAGGCCCGAGGCGGCAGCACCGGCGCGGCCTCGCCAACGGACGCGCCAACCGCCGTTAACGGCCGCCTCGGGGCGGGTGAGCGGGGAGGGCCGCGCGGGCGGGGCGCTGGGAAGGGCCGTGGTTTCCATGGCAGCGCGGCGCTGTTCCC
>NW_028185927.1:6945681-6968485 GCF_003343005.1 Rhea americana
GGCGGCCTCGGGCGGGGGCGAGAGTGCCCGGAGGCGCGCCCGTCCGCCCGGCAGGCCGCTGCCGGCGCGCCGCCGTTCGCGGCGGGGCGAGGAGCGGCAGCTGCCTCCCCCCGGCGACTTTCAGAGACCGGGGCTCAAAGACGCAGTCGGGCCCGGGCCCGGCAAGCCGGCGAGCGGGTCGAGAGAAGTGAGCCCTCCGCCTGCGGCTCGCTCGGCCGCACCTGGGATCCCGCGTCCGTCTTTCCCCCTCGCCGGTGTCAATAAGCTGAAGCAAATCCGGCGGCGGGTCACCAGRACGGTGACGGGCGGGAGCACGTAACCCGTAAGAAGAGGCTGCAGGGTTTGTTCCGCTTAGACTCTGATTGCTACCTGAAGAGGGTTACAGAGGAGACAGAAACTCTTCCCAGAGCGCAGAGAAAAGATAAGGGGCGACAGTCACAGCTTGCAGCAAGGGAAATTACAAATGGAGAGGGAAAAAAAAGGATTTGCAATGAGAGTGATTACGTAAGCACTRAAACAGATTGCTCGGAGAGGTGGTGGAATCTCTTCTCTTAGAGATTTTCAGAACTTAACTGAGTGACCTTATTTAACTCTGAATTTGGACCAGTTGTCAGCAGGAGATTGGACTAGATAACCTCCAAATGTCTCTTTCAAACAATTTTTTTACGTTATTCAGTGATTCATTCCTCAAGCAGAGATGGTCACAACTCTGTAAAATTGTACTCAGTTAACTAAACWATTTTCTTCTTTCCCCTTGTTGGTATCCATAAAGGTTTCTTTGAATAAGAAAGAATAAGTAAGACTAAATGAAGCCATATCAACTTTAATTTAATGAGGTAGGAAACAGGCTTGGGGGATTTTTCAGTAAACAAGTCATTTTCTCTAGTGCAGTAACGAGACTGCCATGACTGAAGTTGAAATTGCCCCAACACAGAATCAGTTTAGGGCTTCTTCACACATGGTAGCTTCCGTTTGATCTTTCCCAGGTTGCTTTGCTTTAATCCAATCTGAYTTTTCTTAATCCAAGTATCAGACAGAACACCCATTTTTCAGTTAGGAAGGGAAACTGAAAATGGAATTCAATGATTTTAACCCAGGATTTAACTGGATTCCAGGATATTGGGCAAGTCAAACAGCAGGAGACAATTTTCTTGCCCACATCCCACAGTTATCTCTAAGCCTAAATCCAATATCAAAGCTCTAACTTGAATCTTTTTTCAGCTTCCTATTTTTCTCTATTTGTCTGTCCTCCTCCTCTTTTTCTATTCACATTACTGAATTGCTTCTCTACCACTGTGCACTGCTATCCGAAACAATACAGAAGAAAACCTCTATTCTCATGAATTTAATTTTTCAGTAGATTTAACAGATCTGTTTTCATCTAATACATATATTTTTTTAAAAACTTAGGCTTGCATTATTTCCTATGCTTAACCCAAATAAATGTTGGTTCTGTCACTTGCTGGTTTTAAATGTGGTTTAATCAGCCTAAATACTACAAACAAGGGAACTGTTTCCTGTTTGTGGTGTCTTCTTATAATCAAATTTGAAGAGCAGAAAACAACTAGAAAACTCCCTCCACCACCACATACACTGTTTCTTGATTTCTGTTTTCACAGATCAAGAAGCTGAAGCAGCAGCTGATTGATTTGAAACAGCAAGCCCAAGAAGAGAACAAGAAACTGGTGGCTGAACTTTTCTCCTTTTCCTCAAAACAACAGGATCCTCTGATCAGGCTGAACAGTAGTTCTGATTTTAGTAAGAGGAACGAGTTAGGGCAGCTAACTGTTAAAGGTTTTAATGCAAGCATCTTGTGTGGAAAGAGAACTTTATAAACAGTGGCAATGTGGGATTTATTCTATGGCTCTGTAGAGTATTATTTCAGCTAATAATAGGAATGTTTTCTAGCATCTGAGTTAGTATAGGAACTAGCTGGGTAACAGTAAGGCCAGAAGCACAGGAAGAGCGTGTTCATTTGTGCTGAGGTAAGCAGTAACTAATCTGAATTCTGCTGCAGTTCTCCTTCCTTCATTCCTGATGAACTAAAAATTCTTGAACTATGGAAAATTATTATTTAYTAGTCTGTCTTCAGTAAGAAACACAGAATTCTGTTAATCACTTTAAGAWGGTATCTCCCCCATTGAGTAGTCTCCACGAGGAACTTTCTCCCACGCCTCAGATTAGAAAGTGCAGAAAAGGCTATAAATGATGATGTGGATGTTGCTTTRCACTTACCACTCATTTATAGCTTTTTTTTCTTTTACTGGAAGGTAGTTTCTACTGAGTTTGTAGCATTTCTTCTAATGATGAATTCCTGCAGATCTGTGGTTTATAAAACCTTGTAGTTCAATATAATTTCAGACATTCAGTTCTGTGTTTTACCTTACAGAGCTTGATGATTAGTTGCTCTCATTTTGTTTTCTTATTGATAATTTCTGATTTGCAGGCAGACCAATACACTCAACAAGTAAAAGAACTGGAGGAGAAATTTCAGAAAAAAGTCAGAGAAATTGGTCTAATTCAGTTAGAACTGAGATTAATAAAAGAATTCCGCAGGAAAAAAGCAGTTATGGAGAAAGAGCTGGAAGATGTAAGTTTGTTATAAGTATAGATTTGGAATATTTATTTTAAAAGCAACCTTTCTGTCTGCCTAGCAGCCCAGAAGGTGGGAGTGGAGAAGGAAAACAGATATGGCTAGTATACTGGAGTGTTTTCCTTAAGTACAGTCCACTGAGAGTGAGAAAAAGCATTAGATGGATAAAATGCAAGTTCCATAACCAGAACTCRCAGTAAGGACAGGACGAATAACGAGTCAAAACTAATCGTGACTGAAACAGAATGTGATTCTAGGATTTGGTTGGTTAGTATTGCACATTACTTTCAATTTTAATTTGTAGTGGTTTCTTTAGCTGTCCTTTTTGTCAGTGTAAAAACAGATGCATTACTGTGAAAATGTGGTGTTGCCTTCAGTACTGGAGACAATTTTTTTTTTTTTTATCACAGTTAAAAGAGAGAATGGAGACCTCAAACAGGAGACATCAGGAAGTGGTTGTGAGACTGGAGAAGAGGTTTCTTGAAGAAAAGGTAAAGACTGACAGGCAGTTAAATAATCTTTTATTAAAACAATATAATTTATCTCACTGACTATTCTGGCTGTTCTGTTTAACTCTGATGTAGTTTTGGCTGTTCTTTAATGACGATTTTACAATATCCCATGTCAATACAAGTGCAATGAATGAGCTGGAGGCTAGCTGCAGCTTTCAAAGGAAAGAGGTGGGRTGTCAGGCTCCCGGAGAGGCCATGTTCACTTCCATCAGGAGCTTTAGTGCTCTCTGGAGGTCATTTGTTTTATAGCAAGAAGTTGTGTGAGTTGAAACTGTYGGTATGATTTTGAAATTTGCACCTTGTCGGATTTTAGCTTCAATACCATGTATCTCAAGMAACATTTAAACAGGCTTTCCTCCCTTTCAGAAAAGACTAGAAAAAGATGCTGAGAAGAAAGTAGTAATGATGACAGAGACCGCCCACCGTGAGGCTGTTTTGTAAGAAAAGCTTGCTTTTCCTGTTCTCTACAAAACCATTTAAACACTGTTTTCTAAAGAAGTTGCCCACAGTACTGCATAGGCTTTGAAGGGCAAAATGGATGACGAGCTAGGCTGTTCTAATCTTTTAAATGTAAGTGCTGTCATCATCCTGACATTTCAGCCATGAGACTCAAACTGGTTCCGGTGGAGATATGGAGGTAATGTTATCCCAGTGGCACATCATTATCTCATTGTCCCAGTCCAAATGTAGGAGTAGAGGCAAAGCTAAAAAAACTTGGTACAGACCAGTAAGAATTCTACCACTTAACTCTGCAATTAGGACACTGAAATATTGATTTTAATATAAGCAAACATGGAAGGTTRTGATTACAGCTCCAGAGTTTTGTTCTCCACTGTCCAGGCAACTGAACAGCACGGGGAGAGAGGTGTTTAAGGAGAATATTCGTCTTCATGATGCTTTCACTTGCCACCTGAAAGAGGCAACGGAATTGCAAAAAGTCAAGCAGAAGTTAGAGGAGGACAAAACTCTTCTGTTACAGGAGAAGGTTTCTGTTCTTATTTTAATTGTGTTTTATTCTCCCCGAGGAAGGGGTCTTTGAAGCCCAAGGTCTGCATACAGGTGTAAGTTCACTGAGATATTAAATCTCCCCAGTCAGAGCTCTCCACATATATTTAATTTAGAGTTATCTGAAGAACTCTTATTTTATTCTAATTATGGGGAAGAAAGAAGGAAAGATTTCATACGATGGTCCACTAAGAATAGATCTCTTTGTAGTGTATACTACACACAGCTGCCTTTATTTGGCTTGTCTTGTAAACAAAATCCTGATCCCAGATCCGTGTTTACTCTCCAGAGTGAAGGTGCCAACATGTTTACTAGGTTGTCAGTGCTGGGGAAGAAAATTTCCAGATTTGCTGTGAATAAAATAAAGCCCAAATAATTTCTCGTTATCCTTTAGGAAACCAATGAGGGTTTGATTCGGGAAAAGATCCTACAGATCAATCAGCAGAAAGCACAGATTGAAGATCTGCAATATAAAGTGGAAAAGCTAGAGATGGCCTTATGTCACATGACCAGAGAATTTGAGACAGAGACTCAGAGAACGCAGCATCAGGCGYTGATACAAAATGAGGCAGGCATGGTGGAGATCAAAAAACTGCAGCAACTACTAGAAATGAAGGATCGTGAGATGAACCGAGTGAAGAAACTAGCCCGGAACATCCTGGATGAGAGGACTGAGGTGGAAAGGTTCTTCCTGGATGCTCTGGAACATGTAAAGCAGGAGATCATAGCCAGCAGGAAGCACTACAAGGAAAAGGCTCAAACTGCCTATTACAGAAAAATGATGGAGGCATGTGCAGGGAAGGAAGGATTTCCCAAAATCAAAACATTCCAAAGCAACATRAACAGCACAAATAGTGTGTACAAAGACCTAGAAGAAGCAGAGAAATGCTACTGGTATTGAAACATCAAAAATTATGGTCTATCTTCCTAGCAAAAAGGAATTTACCTCCACCTAGAAAAAAAAAATGTGATGATATTGTCTAGAATAGGAATGCTTGTGGAGGTTGCTGTACTAAAAATAACTTCATGAGGTCTAAAATCCTATCAATTAGTAATGAGTTTGCAAGCACCTATTTTTCACCAGGTGATCACTTTTTGGTTATTTTTTCCATGGATGTAATTGAAAATAACAAGCTGGAAAGAGGTCCCTACCATGTGGATTTGATATGGAATTTCCAGTATAGATGTGTTTCATAATCTGAGATTTCTTTTTAACAATTATTATTGCATCTCTAGCCTTTGGGTTGTGTAGGTGTTGTTCTGTTTTAAGAGGTAGGGAATAGCCCACTTGCTCTCTCTAGTGACCTAGCAACACTGAAGCCTGCAAAATTAATTMAAATGCTAAGAGCTCTTTACTTTGCTGCTGATCATTTTAACAGAAGCRTCCAGAAGATGGCAAATCTAGTCTTTGTTCAGCTATTCTTCTGTATTTCAGAAGCTTCTACTTTACACTGTGTCTTCAAAGTCTGTTTCCCTCAAGCTTCACAATAATGTAAAAACTAAGCCTTTATGTGAAGTAGACACTGATATATCAAAATCAAGCACATGCACCCTATGGTAACGGTTGGCAGAATTAACTTTAAAAAAATGAATAAACCAAAATCTCAGATTTCTAGATGTAAGTCTCTCAGAATTTGTATTAGGATGCAGCCTAATTTAAATTGGGACTATACATGCCCCAGTGGTCAGTTTTACAGTTCTCCAACCTCCTGTGCCTAATAATCCTGTGCCTACAAACCGCAGCCTATCCAAACATTTTGATTTGAAGCCCTGGAGTTAAGGTCCAGCAGAGCTGCGGTCTGTATACATCCCTAATGAAAGATTGAAAGTATCCCACTCTCAAATAAAATACTTGCTTAGTATGTATCGACCACTGCATAACTTAGTGTTGTGCAATCACCTGGAATGCTGTACTCGTTTCTGGTTACYTTATCTCAGAAAAGACAAAGCAGAATCACCATGAGTTCAAAGCCGAGAGAAGAAAGCGATTATAGCGACTTAAGAAGGCTTCTGCTTGGAGGGAAGAGGAGGGAGAAGACTCGGAGTGGGAAAGGAAATTGGGTGTAGAAATTGATCCTTTTACATATGAATAGTGGAGAAGCAAGCAAAGGAAAACATACTTGAAACTATTGCATATTTAAATGCTAAAAGAAAACAGTAGTATTTATAAGCAGTACATGTATAATAGAAATCATTGCTTTTGTTCTTCTTAACAGATTGTTTAGAAAACCATAGATTTAGAAGCTGGCAGCACCGTAYGCTCAGATTTATTTTTTATTTATATGCTATGAATAGCTGAACACAACCCAGGAAATCAATGAAACTGAGAGGCAGAATTGAAAACCTTTTTASGCATACGGAATCCATGAGACATTCCTTTGGACTTTATCTCCTAATACTTTGATCTTTTCTATGTTTTTCAGGGAAAAAATCCACTTTGAAAAAGTTGATATCAGTGACTTGACATGGGAACAAAAAGAACGTGTTCTGAGAATACTTTTTGCCAAAATGAACGGCACAAATCTATGGTAATACTCAGTTTCTTAAGYAGATGAATGCAAAGCTTTTCTTGTTAGAGAAATAAGGCTGATAACTCTAGGTCAGGRAGCTCATTGGAGCTTCTCCAGTGTTAGCATTGCCATATTGGAGTTACTGTATGCCACAATGCTAGGAGTTACTTTGTAGCTTGGTGAGAGGTATTTTAACCTTTTTAACAGGTGATATATGCTAATTTTAACATGCAGCAGACTATACTRTAAGATCTTTGTGTGCAGTATCAAATAAAAGCAAGTGGAAAAAAAACTTCTGATAGTGCTCAAAAAGTTAGAGAATTAGCTTTGATTAGTGCAGTGTGATTAATTTTGTTCAGTCATTAACAAATTCCTATTCATTTTTACCAAATAAATAAATAATATATATGGTGACAGTAGCACTCCCCAGAACACCATAAAGCAATCTGCCGGTATTGAAAAAATACAAATTTTCATAACCAAGATACTGAAAGTAAACTCATCCTATGGCTCATTGCTGTCAGCATAAGAAAGTTATGAGCAGGAATTTAGAGGTATGTAAAACGTGCCTCAAAAAGCATTAAATTCATTATAAGCTGTGAACTGAATGTATGACAGAATGCATAAGAGGACCTAAATATAAATCTAAACTGTTACACTTTTTCGTGTAGTTTTGGAGAGCTGATGCTGAAGGTGTAAATTGCCTCCTCTACGTTAAAGGCATTGGTTTAAATTCATAGTATACAAAAGTTACACTATTAGAAAAATAGAAAATTTTGTTGCACTTTTTACARCAAGAGTAAGATATGTGTAATTAAATGATTTGTCCATCAGCACATGCAGCTTTTATACTTCCATAARTTCATTTATGCATGGATTACCTCCTTTTATCACTGTTTGCCAATGTACAAGAACATATGTAAAGCTGCATAGTATGAAAGCCTGAGAAAAGGAACACAAACACTTCACTTTAACTTTTAAGTTAAAAATAGTTTTTCTTTTCAAATATAGTTTTTGATACTTTCGATGATTGCCAATATAAAACATATATTTGATGTGTATATTCCAAGTAATCAATATTATAAGAAAGTAAGTTTTCAGCATGTAATATCCTCTCTTTTTTGGAAGACTCTTCTATTTATTTGCCAATAATTTGTCCTCACAAATGCTAGCTTAGAGCCTTTCTTCCTTTAAAAAAAGTCAAACAGTTTTATTATATCTGTTAAGGGAATAAATCTGTTGACTGGGAATCAGAAAGGAAATGGATTAATGAAATAATATTTTGTTCAGTCTCTGGCAGTGGCTGTGATAGTCTTCACAGCTGAATAGAGGATCACTTAGACCTTATTAACAGCAAACATGAGAAAGTCATTGCCATATTTGTATAACTAGAAATAAGCTAAAGAGCAGAAATTGTTGCACASCAACATTGATCTGTGCATATCCCATTTCTGTTTAAGCACTCTTCAGTCACTTTTATTTGTAATGATTTTGCAGCAAAGACTGGAGTTCCACAGTGAACTGAATCCAGGTTCAAATCAGTGCTGATTCTGGATAGGATATTGTAATAGCTCAAGTGTCCTAGCATTTCTTGCTTGCAGTTAATTTTAGGAAACAAGGACAGAGCTTGGTGTGGAATTAGAAAGCTGTCTGAGTGTAGATAACCCATAGACGAGGATCACTTTGCACTTGTTTCTTCCTCACAGGAAATACAGCAAAGATTTGGCCACTTCAGCTCCAGCTCCCACTGATACTAGAGAAGAAAACAAAGTTGGGTAAGATCCTAAATTATACCATACATACCATACATAAGATCCTAAATTATACCATACAATTATACCATACCATCTCCTCAGCTCCTGGTTATTTATAAGCACATACAAATGTCTCTCTCTTATCTCTTTCACTTTAGAAATACTTTGTTTTTTTCTGAAGAGATATACTGGTGTGTCTACACACAAAGAAATATATGTAAGAAGAGAGAAAGGAATTTTAGTTTTATTTTGAAATTTCTGGTCATTTCAGTCTTTTAGCAGCAGGTATTCAGCTCATACGARAAATCTGATATTATGTCCTCCTAAAACTTCCTGTCACTGAAGAGCAGCTTTATTAAAGGCCATGACTGTACAACAAGACACCTTCTCTTCTGCTAGCTAGAGGGRGTTTTGATTAAAAGGCAAAAGCTATTAAGATGATTTTGCATTCAGTGTAGAGACACTTTAAGAGCAAGGACCAAGCATTCATATACCTAGTTTTCACAGATACAAACTCAGATACAAGTGTATTGCTAATTACACTGCTCCAAAGCGAACAGTATCAACTTACGCTGGAGGAACTAGAAGAGAGGACATCTGGCATGTTATCATGGAGCGTTGTGTGTCAAACATGAGAGAGTATAGCACAGAAAATTACMATACTGAGATACCAGATAGCCAGATAAAGTTCATAAAGAGGAGCACTGGAAGGATTTCTGTGGAAAGATGACAGACAGCTCCTTCAGTGAGTCCAACAGCCACTTCCAAAAGTGGGATGGAAGTGACTTGTGGCCTTTTTTGCAGAGTGAATTGTAGAGGCATGTGACTTGGAGACAGTGTCAGGCATAAAAGACTGCTCACAGTCTACAAAGAAAGAGGAGAAAAAAGACAAATAGAAGCAGAAGTGACCATAGGGTCCGATTCTCAAAGGTAGTTATATTAATTTAAGTTATTGGGAGTTACAATAGGTTTGAGAATCTAGACTGCAGTGCCTTCTAGGCAAGAAACTATTTTAAATATGAGACAAAGAGTTGGCAGTAAGATTGCATTCTAACACAGGCTAAAGAAATTTATTATGAGATTTTATGTTTGTGTAATACAGAAAATATATTATTCATTTTTTTATAATGAATGTTAAAATCAGAAGGAGGATAAACAGGTGAACAGAAAACAGTAACAACGAGATGAGGCAGGTACATCATGATCAGTCAGCATCTGCAGCTTGATCTAAAAAGGCATTTTATTAACTAGAAAAAAGTACATCTAGGATTTATATTTCTAATGCAGTTATTTAAAATCATCTGTTTAAAAACTCTTTCAAAATGCAGATAATCAGAAAARATATTTACACACATGTGAAAGGATTATACAAGTATTTAGAACATTGGTCTGGAAATAGTGCAGGGATTCTCCTGTGGTACTCCAGGCCTCAGATAAGCTTGACAATAAAGAACTGATTTTGTTATAGGAAAAGTTGGCTGAGGAACTTCTGAAGACAGAGTTAGCAGGGTTTAACAGGGCTACAGAAAAGTCAGAACAGCAATACTAATTAGGAAGAAAAGGAAGGTGATTTGAAAGTGAGCAACTGTAGACGTTCTTAGAGATTATTATTTAGCATTCCTTTCCCACGTGTATGAATGAATGCCAGTGTGTTAATGGTGATTTACCTGGAATGTTTTTACCTTTGCAGCACAGAGAATATTCCTCCCAGCCTAACATTCATTACACAGCAGGCTGAATTATCTGAGTCATCATCTTCTGCACTAATCCTTCCACATATTCAGCTGTTCACCCCAAAGAGGGAGTAAGGCAGCTGTACATTTTGAATGCACAAGACCAACAGCCACTGCAGTTACTCTCTCACTGGCACTTTTCATTTGTGAAATCATCTTGTGAACGAGGCTGCAGTTCTAAACCCYGAGTCTGCTACACTGCTGCTATGAGCACTCCTTTGAAATTAGCTTGAAATATGACTTCAGTATTTTCTTCCTTCTTAAATAAAGATTTTTTTATTTCCCAAGGCAATAGCTAGGATGACCCTGTATACAATCTAGAATTTGGATTACTGGTTAGAACTCTATAATACAATTTGATGAAGATATCTTTTCACTTTGTAATAAAGTCATTTATATGCAGCATAAGAGCTTCTGTAATCAAGTGATGTGTATGTAAAAACAGACACAAAGCATTCCTTGAAATGCTGTTTGAGGAGATTGGTACAGAGGTCCTTGAAAAGCTGTAAAGGAGGTTGGATACATGTGTTATAGGAGTCACGGACCAGCCTCTGCAAAGAGGGTAATAAAATGAACATGACATCTATAAAATATTTTAACAAGGAACAGTCATTTGCTGCAGAAATGTATCAGCAAGTTTTTAATTCATAATCAAATTGCAAAGGTGAGGCTTTCCTCTAGGGTACAACAAAGATAAAATGAGATACAAACATTAGTGGATCCACAGCAGTTGCACTAATATACAACTGTCAGTAACAAAAGGCATCTTTATCAGAAGGCAGAATACAAGGTGTTCACATTCAGGTTGTTTAATTAGAATGAATCATGATTAGAATCATTAAAATAGTATTTTCCGTGAGTGCTTCAGTGAGCTTCCTGCAGTTCCCTCACTGCTGCATCACCTTCCAGGTGAAGCAGGAATCAAAAAGCAGGCTCTCCAGCTACAAAACGCACATGTTCTTAAGGACAGGGTCTATCAAGACTTAATCTTCTCTAYTAATGGGACCTGCAGTACCTAGAGGGTGTTACTGTGTATTTGAGCAAATGTGACAGAGAGTCAAACAATCAACACATGCACTACAGCTATAATCAGGAAAATTAACCAAGAGAATAGGTCTGGCTGCTTTCTGATAGAAAAAATTATTCTTCCTTCCTACTGACCATTCTACATCTTAATCCTCCTTCCACCTAGACTCACATAACTCTGTGACATGATGATACCCAGACACAGCTGTGTTTCTGCTTCCACAGTGTCATTATGTTACAGGCCGTGTGGGTGCATTTCTGTTAGCACAGTAAACAGGCACCCAACAACTCATTTCAGGTATAATGGAATTGACAGCAAATGAGACCAGTGATGTGCACWACAGAAACTGAAGTTTCCAGGCTGTTAGAGGCAGAGTGAAGGTTACTGCAGCAGCCAGGAATCTCTTTCATCCTCAGACAAGCAACCAAGTATTCTTTCCTGAAAAAAAAACTTAAAAAGCCAGCTCCCAAGTGTTTTGGAAACCACTAAGCAGATGAAAGTGATATTTTATGAACTTCAACAGTAGAAACTCCCATACTTGGTATCTTCATTGTATGTAGATATCACTTCTATGAGACACTTCTCTGAGACATCCAAAGCGTCCCAGAGATGACACTCAAAATGAGTGCTCATCATCTGAGTAACTCAAATGTAAGATAAAGAGCTGAACTGCCACAAAATGTAGCCAGTGGTGAGTCACTAAGGCTAAAAGTATTGAAGTGGAAAACAGTCAGAGTGATGTTCAAGTTGAGAGGGTCTGGAAAGAAAGGTAAACTGAGGCCACTGTCTGCACTTCTGGTTGGATAAGATGGTTTCCTCTGTGAAAGGTTACTGGAAGGAATTTGAAACAGTATACTGACAGCAACAGAAAACCCAGACTGTGTATTACATGAGTCTGCTTGATTTAACTAGAAACAGAGACCCTTGAGCAAATGGAGCTTTCTATTCRTTCCCAAGAAAACGGTGATAGTCAGGACAAAGCTGGTAAGTGTTTGCAGCACAGAAGGAGCAGGGCACCAGGGACAGCATCTGTAAAGGCTGCATTTAGTTCCCCATAGTTGGCATAACCACAGCAGGCTTGGTAACGGTGGCATCTTCCTCTTTCCATTGAGAGATAATAGTTTTCAGCTGTGTGTAGAACTGCACTCCCTGGAGAAAAGAAGACGCATAGGAATCAATGTTTGGCCTAATGAATTTTTCAGGTCTGCACCAGGAATATTTCAAGCAGTTCCTCTACATCTACACAGGATCCAGCTTTCCTTTGTGGGAGCCACTCTATCATCCTGTCCCCTTTACCAGTTCCCCGGATTCTGAGCCAAGAGAAAGCTTGCTACCCAGTTCTCAATCCCTTCTTCAATCTCTACCTTACTAATAAGGTTTGATGACGGTCTCCCCATCACCATTTCTAACACGATTTATTGCAATTCAGTCTAATAGTGTACTCTGAATTAGTTACCTGTTTGCCATAGAAATTGGTGTCTCCTCTGAAAGAAGCACGCGAGCCGGTGAAAGAGAACATGGGCAGAGGTACTGGGATCGGAACATTGACACCCACCTAAACCAAAGGAAAGTTGCCACGTTAATCACAAGAGAAAGAAGTAGCAGTCTGCAACCTACTGCATTTTGTTTCCTTAAATCTGAGACTTGCCACGTAAGAGCTGTGCCACAATGAGTGATCAGCCACAACAGCGCTGGATGGCCACCCACTGTAAATGGTGAGCTCTAACGGCAGCAATTCTCCCTTTAACATACCTGCCCCACATCTACTAAGTGGGAATATTTTCGAGCTGTGGCTCCATTGGTGGTGAAGATTGCAGTTCCATTTCCATAGGGATTGTTGTTCACTATCTCAATTGCATCATCTAAATTGTCTGCTTCCATAACCACTAAGACAGGCCCGAAGATTTCTTCCTTGTAGCAAGTCATGTTTGGCTGCCAAGACAAATAGCAGATAAATCACCTTGTATCAACAGCATATAGCAAACACACAYGCCACTCGTGCTCAGAATACTCTCAGGATCACCTGTCATGCTGCATTGCCACAGGCCATCCTTACGGCCTCCTTGCCCTTCCACCATCTCCCGTGYCCTGCTGTCTAACTGCAGTCCATCAAGGAGGGTACCACTTTTAATCCCTAACTTGCTTTCTGCTTTTACTGCCTAACTTCAGTGACAGAGGTCTACTCTTTGATCAAGGCAGATTAAAGTCAGGATTAATTCAGGATAGTTTACTTCAGTTCTTTTTGACAGCAGCCACAGCCTTCCATCCTCTTAGTCTTGGCAGTTACCTATTTGTATCAGCCCCATGCTCATTCTTCTACCAGTCTCTTTCTCACTTCCCAGCATCTATTGCACCCATCCTGCACTCTGACTATGGTGTACTTCATTAATTTCCCCAATCAGACTTCCAAGCATTCCCAGGTGTTCAAAAGACAGYTGTACATGTGCAAACACATCTTTGACAAGCTGCAAATTTTATGTGGCTATTATTATTAACCACACCATTGAATAACAAACTAAGAATCACAAAATTTCAGTGGAACTTTTACTTTTGAATGGGAAATCTCACAACATTTATGATACACCAAAGGAAATGAAAACATTTTGACATATTTAATGAGAACAAGGCAAGAAAATTCTAAGATAGAGTAAAAGCTTGAATTATGTACATCAAGTACATAAAATCCTAAGAATATAAAGTACAACAGCAGAACTATCAAGACTGGTCTGGTGTCATGGAATCACTCACCAAAAGGCCTAAAATGAATTGAATACTTCAACATTGAAGAAATGATACCAGCTAACTGCATAAAAATAAAAATAYGAACTTAAGTGTGAAAAACCACTTGAGATGTGGTTGCACATTATGCATTATGCCGACCCAGTAAAGTTGTGAATATATTCAACAATAAAGAGATTTTGTAGTTTATTCTATATCATTCTTGCGAAGGCTTCCACAAAACACAACTTTCGGTTCATTAAGTCCTTAAGTTACAAACTGCAGGAGGGTATAATGGAGGAAGGAATGCTGAACGTTTGACTGTTCCTCATACTCTTCTTTAAGCATCTGTGCTGGCAAGGGAAAGCTGAGCCCTTTATCAGCTTTCTACCTGGTGATTATTGATTATCGACTGGTTTGTCTAACCCGCGTTTCCACTGACCCTGTGATAYATGGCATCAAGCACTACTCTTGGTTATCTTACCTTGACATTGGCAAGGATTGTTGGCCCAACAAAATTGCCATTTTCATAGCCCTTCACTTTGATATTACGTCCATCCAGAAGAAGGCTGGCACCTTCTTTTACTCCTTTCTCGATCAGATGGCAAACCCGTTCCTTAGCTTGGGGACTGATCAGGGGCCCTAGATCTGCACCAGGCTGATCTCCTGTGAAAAGGCAGAGACAAAGTTTTTAACCCTGACAGCTTCCTCTTCATAAGCAGCAAGGAGATAACTGTATTGCCAGTAAAGTYATGAAAATCCTGATGATTTGGGACACAGAACCAAGATCTGTGCCATTAATGAATAGAAGGAATAGCCTACAACTGTCAAAACCAGCAGATAAGAGAAGCTGTAAGTTTGAAGAGCTGAGTAATACTGTGCTGAAGATCAACTTTGTGGCTCTTTAAAGTTTTGCAAAAGCTTTGCTATACAAGAGTGGTCAGAAATAACAAAGGTTCATCTTCCCTTTTATATACATAAAATTGCTACAAAGAACAAGTTTAGCTTGCAGCCAAAGGAAGTGAGCTAATTTAGACTTTAATTTGATAGCTGAACAGTGTCAAAAAGAGATCAAATAGACTATGAATTCTCTGAAATACAAGTACATGGTTTCTGACATTCCAGGCATTGGCATTTTAAATTACACAAGTCTGTCAGACAAAACAGGCCTTTTCTATGTTGTACAAAGAGAATTCTTCACAATCTCCACATTCTGGAGCTTCTACGCTTGTCTGAGAAACACCATCTTTGTGCATACTAGGAATTTTTGTCCCCAAGACATCTAGACTACACTTGTCCCAGTGAGGACATGAGGCCAGCTGAATCCTACCTGCTTCMTTTGGAATTAGGATTTAGAGGTTTTGATACCTTTTCTCATCTTAYGTGCCACTACATTCTGTTATTTTCCTTCTTCCTTTCTTTAAGGGAACTCTTGTCATTTCAAGCTTTGCTAGAATCAGAACAAACTGCATTCTCAATTATTTCCAACCATGCYGCTTGCAGGAGTGACAAATACCGTATGCTGACTTGCTCTAATATGCAAATAGACTGTAGTAAGAGAACTAACTACATCAGCCAGGTGTCCTTTCAGACCAAAGACTTGATCCAGGATTTGGAGATTAAAATGTACCAGGCTAGAAATGGACCTTCTTCTTGAATCCTGCCCATGAATGAAGAAAGCAAAACTGAAAGAGAAGTTTCTTTTTCCTTTTTCTTTTCCTGTGTATGTATATTTACAATGTTTGTCTAGAGGAAGAATAACTTTAGATCACCAGGAAGCTAAAATCCCAAACCAGGTATTTTTAAAAGAAAAAATTTCCCAATTTTTTTTCCAATTTTTATTTTCAGGACTTTATTAAAAATACATGAAAGATAGGAGAATTTTTGCTAGAATTARAAACAAGCTAATTTTTCTAAGTATTTTATTGTTCTCACTTTTTCCTTTTTATTGCATGCTTACTAGGAAYTGGAAGGATCTCTAAGTGAAGTTGCTATAAACATGGTGGGTTTGATTTATGTACAGTAGATAACCTCAAAGCTCCAGTTAAAACAAGGTCAATCCTTGCATCATAGTCATACCCCAAGCCTTCCCACAAAATCCTAACTACAAGTCCAAGGCCCGAAACAGACAAAACACTTTGATCTACAGATCAAAGCTCTGTAGCCAACAGCTCCCAATGACATACTGCGACACGTCAGATACACAGACCTCAAAAGCCACCGCCATACACAAGTCAGGTACCCGACAAGAAATTATCAAAGTTTGTACCTGCATTTACACGTAGATTTTTGGCTCTCTCCACAAGCTCTGGCAGCCATTTCTGTGATTCTCCCACTAAGATTGCTGTAGACAGGGCCATGCAGCGTTGGCCAGCTGCTCCAAAAGCAGCTCCAACCAGCTGGTTCAAGGTGTTCTCCTTATTGGCATCAGGCATCACCACACCATGGTTCTTGGCTCCCTGCAATATAACACATATAGAGTCTCCTGCTATTAATCACTCCCACCACTTCCTCTCTAGCTCTGCGATATGGGATCGCAGAATCAGTAAGGTTGGAAGGGATCTCTGGAGGTCATCTAAGTCCAACCTCCCAAAGATTTCCTGGTGCTGATTCCACTGGGGCTTGAACCTAGGACCTTCAGCATGTAAAGCAGATGTGATAGCCACTACACTACCCCTCTCTCTCCTTATAGTAGCTATGACTCTGCTACCAACAACCTGGCAAGAAGGGAAGCCTCATCACTTAACTACAGTAGCAAAGTCAGCTTCTGCGGCTGGGGGTTGTGGTCTGTCTTAACATGCAAAGAGGCAGCCGGTGTGCAGAAGCGCGCTCCATTCAGAGGTATTACCATGTTGGCCTGGACCCTCTTGCCATTTCGGGATCCTCTCTCGTAGATGTACTCGCCAGCCTGATTAGATCCCACAAAGCTGATTGCTCTGATATCCGGATGGTCACAGATGAAATTCACAGCTTCAAACAGGAAATAACACATTATGCACAGAAGCTTCCCTATGTTCCCGTCCCCATACTGCAAAGTCTGTACTTTTTCTCCTTGTCTATACTCTTGTCTCTGTGTTCTCCTCATTTAAGGTCCCCTACTGCCAGCCCATGCATCTCTCCACTGATTTCTACTGATACAATACTGGTATCCACTGCATATTCAGTAAGGCACCTAAGTACCTAATTGTTGGTTAGGCTCCCTTAGAAAACCAAGATGATTTATCTACTTATTTCTTTTGGAACTTATGTAGCTTAATAGAATTTGAGCACTTACATGCCAGGGTAACTCTGATCCCCAACCTCCCAAATTCTGGCCACTTTATCTCCTTAAAATTTTGATGCAAATTGCATTTAATCTCTCAGTCACCTCCCTTCCCCTCCAAGGCTTGAGTGCCCTTCCAGATCTATCTTAAAGCAGTACTAACAGACTCCCCAACTTCTTTAGTACCCTCGCTGAATACACCACAACGCTCCAGCCATCTCCCAACAAGGGCTATTGTTACCTTCATGCTGTCCATGGATGATATTCAGGGTCCCATCTGGGGCACCAGCATCCTGAAATAGCTTTGCAAGGAACATGAGTGCTCCTGGAACACGCTCAGATGGTTTCATCAAGAAAGTGTTTCCACAAACCATAGCCATGGGAAACATCCAAAGAGGAATCATGGCTGGGAAATTGAATGGTGCAATTCCAGCACACACTCCCAGAGGCAGACGGTAGGTGTGAGTGTCCATGTCTTTAGTGATGGAGGGCATTGTCTCTCCCAGAATGAGGGATGTCACACTGCAGGCATGTTCAACCACCTCTGCAGCAGAAAGGGCAACATGCCACTGGGTGATCTGTTAACATTCAGGCCCCAAACTCCCTTCTCACCATTGCCTTGACCCAAATCTTTCTTCCAGCCTCTTTCCCCATAACTTAAAGTCATTGTGCTCTACAAGATTCCTTTGCTCTGCCAAGCATTGTGAGCTGGTGGTGAGTGGATTCTCTCCTGAGTGTGTTACATGTTTGTGTGATAGGAGCACAGACACAACAGCCCAGTAAAAGAAGTACAGATGTAGTACTGCCATACCATCTGGGACTCAGTTTCAGATATCTGAGTACAAGCAAGAAGTTCCTATTGCTGTACAGCCAGTTGTAGTTACTGATAGGAAAAGGAAGGGACTAACAACTTAGAAGTAGTTTTTTTAAAAAAAATGATCTAATGGAGCTTTTCAAGTTAGAGCTCCAATTGYTTTTTCTTCACAAGGAAGCTGGGAAGGGAGCTACATGCATGGACTCCTAGAGCAGCTGTTGCTCAGGAGACTTCCTCCCTTCCTATAGGTTCTGAAACCCTTTTTTAACAGGGCCAGCAGCTTACGGAGGCCTCGGAATACGTCTCCCTCAGCATCAGCCAGGGTCTTCCCTTGCTCAAAGGTGATGAGTTTTGAAATTTCTTTCTGAAAATGGAAAACACAAAGTTCATCAATGTTAGAAAAGTGCCTGCCCATGAGGTACAATGGAGACATAGGACACATTTAACAGAGTTGAACATCACAGTGAACAGACTGAGTAGAGCCCAGGAAAGACAACACTGGTTGATTTGCTCCTTGTACATAAGAAGATAATAAGCCACACAGGTGACACTGTAAAAAGAACACTGTGGGGCTGGCTTATAGTCTACAGCTATCATGTGTCACAGCAGAGAAGCACAGAAAAAGCAATCTAGGGTATCAAAAGATATAGTAACACACTTCTCCCGTTAACTTTTTCAATTGGCACATTTTCTATCAAGGTTCAAAGTTCCTCTTTTGATAAAGGAACTAATGAAGAATATTCCCCAAGAAGATGCCTCTCTGATCTCATTTGCCTGSAGACCGCTTTTTTGCACCTCTCAAGTACAGTGCCTCCATCAGCTCCTCAATCATGGCAATGCTGCCCCACCAAATAAACCATAATCGTTTGAATCAACTTCCTAGAATCAGCTGCCATGCACTCAGCAATAACCATCATGCTCAGCTATAGGTGTCTCACCAGATTGTCTTTGATGAGCTGTTGGTAACGCAGGAGGATTTGCTGGCGACTCAGAACAGATGTTTCTGACCAGTTCCAAAAAGCCTTTTTGCACGAGGCCACAGCTGCCTCCATCTCACTGGCTGTGGCCTTTGGTACACGAGCAACCACTTCATTTGTGGCCTGAAGGAAAAAACAAACTGCATCAAAGCCCAACTTTCTCCAACTATCGCTCTCAACCATTCAACTGTCCTTTCACACCACACACCTGATATCCTCATTCTAAAAGGAGTTGTACTTCCAAAGGGAGAGTACAAAAGAGACTTCTCTCTTGGTGCAGATGAAAGGCATTGGCTACAACTGAAGCTCTGTGTATTCAGGAGTTCTGAAACTCTGTTCGGAAGTTCTCAAATTAGGCACCCAGAAAGCTGAAAAATTAGAGGTGACTTCCAAATGCTAGAGTTGAAGTGACTTGTCTGCTATAACATATCTTTCAGCTTCTAGAGCGGATAAGGCAAAGGTTTCTGTGGACTCTGTCCTTTTCCCTCTCCACTGTCTTGGCTCATCTGCTGTCCCTCCTGTGCCCTAAATGAGGCAAGGATCCTTTGAAAAAAGTAGTATGTGACTGTGCAATTTGCATTCATGTTACAGTTCRCCTAGATCACCAGGCAGAAGTAAGAGTCTATGATCAACATTTGCTGTACAATATTTTAACTTTTATATCCTGTCTTTACCAGTTCAGCCTCCTTCCAGTGCACTCTTAAAAACTAAATCTGCTTTAACATGTCAAAAACATCAGGTACATCATTAAGAGAGAAAATACTAAGTACAAGAGGGAAAAAATGAAACACAAACATTGGCTGCTCCACAGAGACTAAATGAGCTTCATGAATGTTGCTTGCTGCTCTGATTACTTCCACAAAGCATATCAACAGAGAAAAGTTGTAGAAACTGCTGACCAAATGCTTACTTCAAGGGTCAAACCCTGGAACATCATCTTATTTCCATTTGTCTTTGGTGGAGGACTGAGATGAACGCAAGTGCTACTAATCTAAGTTTTGCATTGCAAACATCTAAATTCACTGTGAATATTGCGGCTCACAGATGGAAGCTCTCTCAAAGGACAGAAGAGGAGCTTCAGCTGTCAGGATTTTTCCCTTGGTCTGAGAGTGAAATCAATCTCTTTGAGGACTTTTATATTCAGATGACATCAAATCACATGAGGTTGCATAAATAGAGAGTGAAAAAAATCCTTCCAAAATTCGCAATACTGTTCTCAGAGCCTTTCCATGAGCAAAGAAAAGGGGAAAAAACCCAGTAAGCAGTGTTTAAGCTTCCCCTTTGGATATCTGGATAAACTCTCTTTGGGTTTTACGATACATGGGGAGAGAAAGGAGGTCATCACTTTCCTAAGATCAACATTTCATATGAAGATGCAGTTGAAAAGCAATTGCACAGTGCTAAATCTGTCTTAMTCTCAAAGTCTAAACCTTTCTCAAGAAGTGTATGTACTTTCACCAAATGACTCAATAGAGGCACAGACCCTTGCYGCACAGTGGCTGCTGATACATACGCAGAGACCATTTCACTTACTGGGTTGTGGATATCGATCCATTCAGTAGTTTTGGACTCAACAAACTTCCCATCAATGAACAGTTTGGTTGTTGGCTGTGGAAGACAAAACACTGGGCAGTGAGTGACCTTTGTCTCAAGTATTCGTATAAACACTAACGTGCCTTATCACAGGCAGGCCTTCGCCACTCACCGCTACGCCGCCCTGCCCGTTAGAGGGCTTAGTCCYAATGCTTTACAGCTATGCCCAGCTACCTGTTCGGGCTGCAATTTTTCATGCTATCCACCCTCTGCTTGCCCACTTTCAACCATACTGGCCACAAATTTTTCTAAAAATAGTTCAAGAAAATATATATTGTTAAACTTATATTCAGAAGTATTTCAATCTACTTAATCACCCAAAGTTTAGTAAGTTAGGAGACTGAAAAACTGCAATTCGTAAATGTTCAGAAAAAATGGTGAATAATTCCACTTTTTGAGAACGCTATGTAGCCAGTGCAGCCTGTACTACACACTTCCTTCCCACCAAACCATCATGTAAGTTCACCTCCCCAGCTCACAGCTGCAGGCAGAAAACTGGATGATCATTTGGGCTTGGAACTAAGAGCAAGGAACCTGCATTTGCCGAGTTCACAGTGATTCTCCTTGCCCGCAGCGTTGGAGACAGAACTCTGCATTTCAGGTGCAGAGGAGGGAAAAACAAAGTTTGGAATAAGAGTTCAGCTAAATTCAGGCCAGAAGGAAAAGCAGGGCTATAAGCAGTAATTAGCACTGGATTGGCAACACAACTGTAGCAAGCAGGAAACCAGGCTGGGCCGGCATAAATGAAGAAACTGGAAACTAACAGTACAGAACGGATATTAGGAGGTTCGGAGAGAACCAGGAGAAACTGGGAAGCAGTTAATCATGGAGAGAACAGCAGGGAAGGTAAAAGAACTGCAGGAAGACAAGGTCCAGAAAAGGATGGTGCATGAAGAACAGGTAAGATAAAGGGCGAATGGACCTGCAGCACAAAGAACGGAAATGGGACATATCTGACAAAAAGACTAGAATATATTAAAAAAACACCCAAAACATGGAGCTGTGTGAAGGAAAGAAGTTAGGCCATGGAATTATGACAGACAGATGAGGACTGGGATGCAATCCAAGGCATAGTGAAGGGGCAGAGATGAGAGGAAGAATAAGGAAAAGAAACAGGGTTAGCTAGACAAGCAGTGAGAGTGAAAATTGGATGAGAGTAGGGGAAAAAATGAAAAAAAGAGCAAACAGAGTGGGACAAGCTGAGAAACTAGGACTAATATGAGACATGTAAAGTAAGACTAGCAAGGGATAAGAAAGACCTATTGATCTGGGGGCAACAGAGAAGTGGGTCCAAAACAAAACATCGCAGGTGATCGTGCAGGGGATATTACACCTGGGGAAGAGAGACAGAATGGCCAGTGCTCATGAAATCATACTCCCTCCGAAACTAAGTGCAAGAACCCTCCCAGCTCCTCTGCTGCCCGCAAAGGTCTTTCAGCACTGCTCTAAATAAAGAATGACAAACTCCTACTGCTATCAGTTACTCCATTAGCCAAGTTGCACATATTTGCAGTGGACATGCAGGCTCCAAAGCTCTATCACTCACGTGGGCTTCAGGACAACGGAACTTGGGTTTTTTCAAACGGCTTAAAAAAAGACACTAGGGAATTCCACATGCAAGGAAAAATTACGCAATTTAGGAAATGCTGGAATTAGGATTGACTACACTTCTTCCATAAGATCTCCCCCTCTTCTTCCGTAGAGAACGAGCCTGCTGTGGGAACACGGACTGCAGAAGCGCAGACTGTTCGGGCAATCACGACTTACCCCTTCAGATCTCGGAAAGCGTACAGTCACGGATACCGGAACAAAAAGAGACACTGCAGCAGCTAAAGCAGTTGAATACTGCCCTGAGAAAATCAGAGCCGGTCTCTRCCGCAGGCAGACTACGCGAAGCCAGGCATGCAGCTTGAAGGAACCTTTTTTTCACACATGCTCAGTAATTGTATGGTTTTTTTTTGTTGTTGTTTTTTGGCTGCTCTTACTGAAGAAATATTATACATGGTAAAAGAAGTGTAAAAATCAAGGGGGGAGAAAGCTGCTTAACTAACTGTACGCTTAACAAGCCGTGTTTAATCAACCGTATAAATACAAATATATATATATATATATATATATATATACATATATATATATAGCGTATTTAATGAGGAGGGAGAAAGCGGAGCGCCAAGCCACGCTCCCCGGCACACGCACGGGAGCCTGCAGCACGGCACGGCGGGGTAATTCCCGGGCCGGGGTAATGCCGGCGGACAACGGCTCCGGCGCCGTCCGGGGGCTCCTCGGCCCTGGGGCCAAACGAGCCG
>NW_028185927.1:6968929-6978143 GCF_003343005.1 Rhea americana
CGCGCGCTCATTGGCCGCCGGGGCGCCGGCCTCGCCCAACCCGCTCCCGCCGCTCCGGCACCGCCCTCGCGGCGCTCGGCCATTCGCCGCCGGAGAGCGCCCCCCTCGCCGCGCCTCCTAGCCCTCACCGCCCACTGTTGCGGGCTGCCCATTGGCCGCGCGCGCCCGCACGCCCGCTCGCCGCGGGAGCTCGGATTGGCCGAGAGCCGGCCCGAGAGGCCACGCCTCCTGGCGGCGGCCGCCGCGACACGTGGGCGTCTGGGGCGGCCTTCGGGGGTCACGCGGCCCGTTCCCGCGGGCGGCGCGTCACGTGACGCGGGGCAAGATGGCGGCTCCCGGGGACGGTGAGGCGGGACGGGGATGGCGGTCGGGACGGGACGGGGGGGAGGGGAGGCCTCGGCCTCACCGCTGTGCGTTGCAGGTGCGGATCTGGAGGCCTCGCTGCTGAGCTTCGAGAAGCTGGACCGAGCCTCGCCGGACCTGTGGCCTGAGCAGCGTGAGTGCGGCCCGCCGGGGCCTCGGCGCCGCGGCAGCCTCCCGCCCCCCCCGCCCGCCCCGTCTCGACGGGTGGCGGCGGCGGCCTCCCCTCGGCGGAAGGAGGCCGTAGCGGCCCGTAGCTCTGACTGCCGCTGCTCACGGCTGTTTTTTCTCCCCCCTCCCAACTCCCCCAGTGCCAGGTGTTGCTGAATTCGCCGCCTCCTTCAAAAGCGTAAGCGATGTTTTGTTTGCACCTCGGGCTTTCCCCTGTTCTGAGCTGCTTTTCCTGCTGTGAGCTTTGTGACCTCTTTTTCTAAAGCGTTTCTTAACTGTTACTTGAGAATGCCTCAGTGTAAGCCCCTGCTTCCCTCCTGATACCTCACTGTGAGCGTCGTGTGCTAGGTCTTGGAAGAAATAAAAGGTTTTAAAAGACCTTCAGAAAATACTGTTCTTTATACAATCTTCTATTTTTGAGTGGKGGTGTGCTGGCTTTCCCTCCAAAAAATCTAGAGAAAGTTAGAAAGCTAGGCTAAGYRTAGGAAAACTTCTGCAGAGCACCTRCAATCCTYTTATTTTTACTGCCAGTGTGACTGTTTTCTAGAATCTGAGATCAGACATGCTTTTTGTCTGTATGCTGCTACAAATGCACAATGGACTTATTCTGAGTTATGTTTTTTTYCCCCCAAACAGCCTATTACTAGTTCTCCTCCCAAATGGATGGCTGAATTAGAAAATGATGATATTGATATGTTAAAGGGTGAGTAYGGACAGTGCCTTTGAGTAGCAGGTAAGATTGCCAGAGAAGTTTTTTTAAGGGGAGAGGAGGGCCAGATAGAGAAACAGCTATTGCTGAGGCTGGTTGAGGGAGAGCAGGAGGACTGTTCCTGRGTGAAGGCAAACATGCTGAACTTCTCAGCTGTGTGTGGTATGCTCTTTACGACTATATAGCAATAATTTTATGTCTGTATTGACTACAAAAGCATTTAAATAAGAGCCCATGTAAGAGTAATTTGAGCAATTTTTTTACTAATTAAAAGCACCTGTTAATGTAGGAAGAGTGAGCTGTTGAATGACAGATTACTGGGCTAGTTATTTACTTATTTATTCTAGTTAGTTGTTATGCTACATAAATTATTATACTTAATAGACAATTTTTCTCTTCAAATGTGGTGCAGAGCAAGCTATGTAGTGTAAAACCACTAATGCTTTTCAGTTACATGGAGCATTACCAACTGTGATGTGACAACTAAAGAGTTAAGGCAATAGATTCTGCTTGGTCGAGGTGACTGTGGGACTACCACAGCTTGGCTGTGGTGCAGTAACACCTACCATACTGAACTGCGAAGAAATGAGCACGGGAGAATTGATGCTCAAAAGCAGCCYGTGCTAGTGATCTGGAAGAATCAGTTTGCTCAAAAAATAGAAGTAGTGTGTTTCTGAAGAAAAGTCTAAGACARGATTGTGAGAACTGTATAAGGATAACAAAGAAGAGAAAYAGARTACRCCTTCTGAGATGATGCATTAATGCRTTAGGCAAAGATAATGGTGCCTGTTTGCATGAGACTAAACAGGCTTGCTTACATATGTAGTGGGAATAAGCTTCTGCTAGAGAGCTTACAAAGATAGTTATTTTCCTCAGTATTGTTAGGTTTTGAACCATTAAATGCTAAGTGTTGTTGTTTTTTTGTTTTTGTTTTGTTTTTTTTTTGCTTGCTGTTTCTGCTTTGGGGTTGTTTAGCTCTGATATTTGAAATGTGAGAATTAAAAATATTCTGTTCAGTGGGAATAGGTATTCTCAAAAGTTTGGCTTGAYGGTGCTCTGTGAAGTAGTAAGCGCAGGTACACTGCCACTAGAGGGCTATAGACTGTTAAAAATCATCCTTTTCTATATTTTTAGAGTTGGGGAGCCTCACTACTGCTAACCTGATGGAGAAGGTTCGGGGCCTGCAGAACTTAGCTTATCAGCTGGGACTGGATGAATGTAAGTGCTGTATGGAGATGTGACTGCC
Source organism: Rhea americana (assembly GCF_003343005.1). Classification (NCBI taxonomy): domain Eukaryota; kingdom Metazoa; phylum Chordata; class Aves; order Rheiformes; family Rheidae; genus Rhea; species Rhea americana. Next base: position 6,971,416 of record NW_028185927.1, read on the forward strand.
TGCACTGCAAACAGCTACTCGTGGTATGTCTGTAGCTGGGAGTGGATCRGCAGCTTTGGCAAACGTCTGACGGCAAGAGCAGTGCAATGGGAAGCCCTCCCGACGGAGGGAGTGCTGAATGCCAGTCTCTTAGTAGCTGCCCAAAACAGGTCTGTCAGGGATACAGTGTGACTTATGGGCCACACTTAAGATTTTGTAACTTTGAGTCTTAACATTAGAAAATGAAATTCATTTATGTGATAGGTAAACAGTGCAGTAATTTGGGTATGTAATCTTCCAAAACAAGGAGAGAGAACTTACAGCCTATCTACATGGGGGAAATGGTCTCAGCAGAAACTGCGAGAGGTCTTGCTTACACCAGTCTGCTATTGTCTAGTGGCTTGTGTGCTTCTGTTCCTGACTTACGTTGACTTACATAAATCATGTTGCTCTTTGCTTACTTCTCATTTGGATACTGAAAATATTTTCAGGATATTTATGCCAGTATTTCTGTGAAACTTAAATGTACAGTCTCCTCAGTGGAACTCTTACTTGTGTTTAGGATTCTGCTACGAGTTAGTGTTTATACTCCTTTTCCTGCTTCTGTTGTTGATATTTTTTTTTCTGTTGTCAGCTGTGGATAGAGCTCATGTCATCCAGTACTAAAGCTGACTTTCAGCCTGCTTGCTATCAGCAATCTTCTGTCAAACTTTTGAAGAAAGAGTTGCCTTTATCATCATGTTCACAACTCTTGTTATCAGGCTGATCCAGCTTTGAGGATTGAGCTTTCTTTAAACACTGTCTGCGGSATACATACTGACATACTTAATATTTTTCTGTTTAATTTTGGTTTAGCTTGAACTTTATTTGGAGTTACTCTAGGGTAAGCATGGAGCTTTGAAAGTTTTAACTTCCTTTGAGACTAGGAATAATCCTCAGTTTTCCTCATCAGCTTTATATTGTGATACATGTAAGTAACATAGTGCAAAGCCTTTCCCTGCTTTTTCAGTGGACAACAAATAGTAGTAGTACTTTAGAGTCTTACTGCCTCTAAGCAGAGGATACTCTAATGCTTTCTTTCCAGTTAGGTTTTTAAGCCTGTTTTAGCACTCTTGCATGCGCATATTTCTTCTTTCAGAGCTGAAATTTCTTAAGACTGTATAAAGCATTTTATAGTGSAGCAGTTAAAGCACAGTAAAGCAATATCTTAGTAAAAGACACAGTGGGGGCATTCTACATATGGATTAGCTTTAAGTAAACTGTAGGCCTAAATGTCAAACAGCTTTGCAATGAAAAAATGAACAGTCTCCAATTATATTAAAGCTAACAGGTTGTATTGTTCAGTTAGCAATATTTGTATTGCATTTATTTCTGTTTATTTTTACTGAGAACAAAAAATAAAAAGAAGACTAAATAAGAAAAGAGTATAATATCTGAGGTCCAAGAGTTAAAACCATTACAGTGTATGGGAGCTGGAATCTTGCATTTTCAAGGCTTGTGAAAGCTGTCTTCATGTTTGTTGCTTCTTGTCACTGAAATCTGTCTCCATTTAAACTACAGTATTTGTCTGTTAAAATTTGTACACTTATCTTAAACTTCTCRCAGAAAACAAAATGCAGTTTGAACAAGGTTTTTCAGAACCTTTTTTCCTAATACTCTGGCTTTAAGTTCTTTTCGCTTACAGTTTTAGTGAGAGAACAATAAGAAAAACCTAAAAGATTTATTTGTTAAAGTCAAGGGACTTGTGTTTTGGGGGCAGAGGTGTATTTGATTTGATCATGCATTTGTGTACTGAATTTTAATAGTCCCTGTTTATATGGCTGCTAGTTGAAAAAGCCTATCAAAAGCAGGAGAGAAAAAAGCTGCGGACCAGTCTCCTCTAGATGGCAGCACGAGCTTCCCAAAGAAGTCTTGCTTTTTTATTTACATTATTAAATTGTGCACACTTTCCATCATGTTTGAAATTGCTTCTTCCGAAGCCAGTTTTTGTGACATGTATTCTCTGTTCTGAATGTGTGGTGTTCCTTTAGACTGTATTTTCACATATTTTATTTGTATTCAGAATGAGAAACAGTCCTGCCTTTTTGTGTCTGCAACTTATTGCTATTTGCATTTCCTTCAACTTGCCTCTTTTGCACCTCATCTCCAATCTTTTGTATTTTCCAAGACCTGTATTTTCTTCCAGGTTGTTGATAAAATGCTGTGCATGATCAGTGATTGCTGCAGCATGACATTACAAATGTATCTAATGTCTGCTTAGTTACTTGTGAGGTCTGTTGTTGAACCAGTTTACAGCGTATTCCATGTTAATTTTCTGTTATAATTCATTAAGCAAAGTGACATGTGGGAACTGGGTAGCTTTAAGAACTTTATTTGTCAAAGCACTATTGCTACACTAAAATTGAAATCTGAGCAGTTGATTTGACAAATTTCATAAATTCATAATTACCAAATTATGTGCCTTGCTACTTAGATTCAYGTTACCCTTTTTACTGTTTTGCTTGGCATCAGTGGAAATCTGATAAATTCCTAATTATTAGGGCTATCATACTTGTCCTTTTAAAATATTGACACAGTACCAGCTCCTTGCAGTCTCTGGGAGCATCTTGAGTGATCCAAGAATTACCAAAAGGGAGCATTAATAGTCCACAGAACTCTTTGAGGTATCTTACAACTGATGCCTGCAAATTATTGGAATTTGATGACTTGGAGATGATACAGGCTAACTTAGAAGAATGTTGTATAGGAAAACTTTTTCATTTGTGAGATGACTGTATAAGCTGGCTTTCTTGACGAGTATGGAACAAGTGTGTTGAATGTTTGTTCCATCTAGGACTCATTCAATATTATCTGGATTCCCCATTCTTACTGTATATAATTCTTACTGTCTCTAACCTTTTGGCCGTGGTTTCCTTGGTTCCTCTTTTCTTTATCTCCTTAGAAGACTAGTAGTTTTTTGTTCTTTAGTGAACTGCTCACCACTTTTTTTTCCCCTCTATTACCTCTACTCTCTCTAATCCTGGCTGTTTTGACAATGCCTTATGGCTTCTGAGAATCAAATGGAATTACTAGTAAATGATTCATATTTTCTTTCCAGCTTGTTTGATACCTGTTTTGACTTACAGTTGTTTGCAGCCTTTAAAAATTGCTAGTTTTACAGTCGCTACTGTTCTACTGATCTGCACTTCAAGCTGCAAATATTTATGTGATTTTAAATCAGTGCCTTTTAATGAGTGCTTGCTTCTTTGCAAATTTTGCTTTACCAAGGCAAAATTTTGAATAGGCTTGCCCTGCTTCGGATGCTACAGTAAGTTCAGGTCACAGTCAATTTGAAATTTCTGAGGTTTTTAATATTAGTGGTTTGAGACACTGAATATTCAAACTGTAGTAATGCTAGCAGAGCTCCACCAAATATTTTATGTGGGCATTTAATGGAGGACAAGATGACTGAGTTATGATTTGTGACATGTAGAATGCATCCGTGTGGACTGCAGTAGCGTTGTCTGTTAGCAGATCAATCTGAGCATTCGAGATAGTAGCCTGAAAGCAGGCATTTGRCAACTGAAACAGTTAATGCTACTTCCCTCCCCTTTTTCTGAGGGACCAGTTACTTCTTTCTGAGTAAGTTAATTATTGATCTTTCTAGCTACATAACTGATTCTCTGGCTTCAGTAGTACATAGTAGATTTAGTTCTTACTCAGGCAAGATAAATGGCTGATTTGGGGGGATTTTTTTTTCTTTTAAAATGACTTCTGTTTAGCAGATTTTTGGTAGTTTTATTCTCAACATGACATTTTAGCAAATGAATGAGCACCCTTGTCTCTCTTGAACATTTTTGGCTCTTGGCTGTACTACCCCGTATATATTCATCTCCATTTTACTAAGAAGCAGGCCATCAAACTGCAAATGAAAGGCAAGGCTGTTTTTTTCTGTAAATCAGAATTTCCTACTTAGGCCACTTAATTTGCTGATGACTCACTTCTAGGATCATCTTTCTTGTGGAACAGAAAGGATCTCTAAGATGATCAGAGAGAATCTCTTGTTTAACCCTTCTAGTAAGCTAATGGATGGATTCTTGCTGATGCTTGTCTGTCCCTTGCAGAAAACCCTTCACTTACTTAGCAGGAAACTTGCTCTAAGCACAACTGGCCTTCCTGGAATGAAGCAGCATTTTGTGGCATATCTGAAATGTGTATATATACTAAATTTTTATATAAAGTACAATATCTTTCTTCCCCTTAAAGAGTAGGCCATCCTTAGGTGTCCGATCTGTTTATTCTCTGTCCCCCACCAACACTCTTTGCTTGGAGTTAGGTAGTGAACCCTGCAGAAATAGGATGCCCTAGCTGGTGAGGTAAGCAAGGAGGAGACTGAGTTCCTAGATCAGATGAAGACCTATCACAGATCTTGCCTTGGTATTTGTGGCCCACAAAGCATCAAGTTTGAAAATAATGCATCTAAGTAAGACCAAGTAGCTCTGTTCTTCTACTCTATAACCTGTAAGCTTTCAGATCAGCTGAGTCAAAGTAGATTTTAGACCTTTAAGGTCTTGATTCCTTTAGCAGTTCTGGGAAGGGCACGTGTTGCTATTGAGCTCAGTGTTAAGGTTTCATTATCTTTGCAGGATTTTTTTTTTAAAGATCTGCTGTGCAATCCTTCCGGATATGTGTACACAGTGTCATGTATGGGAGGTACATACACAGAGGGGGGAAAATCTTTTATATTTTTTTGTATGTGTGTATATATATATATATATATATATATATATATATATAGTACCGCATCTTGGAATAAACCAATGTGTAAAAGTGACAAATAGGATGGGGGAACAAGAAAACCAATAAATCACTGAAGGAATGGGGATAGGCTTTCTGATGGCCATGCTATTCCTCATCTCTAACACTTTCAGATATGATATCACTTGTTATACTGGTTCAGAAGTCCTAAACTATATATACACCTGATATCACAGCTATAATGCCTTTTTGTAATATCTCACTGATGCAGGAGAGCATAGCTGGCTACTGCTATATCACTATATTATGGACTAGCTTACCTAGTGCAAGAGTTGGTAAAAAGCCTGATCTTTTTAAAGCCCGACTGATTTGGGGAAATAATGGTGCTTGCAGGCAGCATCTGCTTTAAATGTTAGAAGATTTGGGATAACTGACCCAGGAATGTGAGTTCCATTTATAGTTTCTCTGTCAATGGACTTGTCCGTCAGATTTTTGTTAAATTTTTATTTGGAGTTGTTTTGTACTTTTCCTCTAAATTCAAGCATATAAGAATGACTATGTATCTGTGGCAAATTTTGTCAAGACTGATGAGGTAACTATTGAATTTGCTGGACCAAGTGTCCATATCTGTACTCCCCCATGGTTTTTCCTGCCTTGACTTTCACTGGACTCCAGAAGCATTGCTGCTATTTTCTTTGTTAGTGATTTATTTTCCATATATGTTCAGCATGCTGCTTGAGCAAATGCTAGTATACGCTGGAAGAAGTGCTTGATACCAGCTATCGAGGGTCATGTTTGATGGAGATTTACACCTGGATGACTTAAGGCGTATCAGCTAAAGAATAAGAAGATGGCCTTTTTTTAGTGTAGGCTGGTAAAGGAAAAGTCAGCTAGAGTTTAGTTAGAATTAGTAATAGTTTTCTGTAAAGTGAAGAATGAGTAAATGACTAGGAAGTCTTTGCCTGGAGAGAGACAATTGGTGCAGTATGTGAAAAAGATCTAAAATTGATCAGTGCAGGGAAAACATGAATGGGGAATGATTCTTCACTGTTTCTCATAGTTCTGGTATGTATAAAATAGTGTGTCAGGTTCACAACAAAATAAGAAGGTACTTTTTCAGTGTATTAAAATTGTGGATCTCATTGCCACAGGAGGTTGTGGACGCAAAGCTTGAGTTACTCTGTAGATGAGATGAATTATTGCAAGATAAATCCGTCAAGGGTTTTTAACCACAAAGAAGTTGCCACTGGCTAGGAAAGCTGAGATATGGAGAGCTAGGAGAGGTTACTAGGCAGGTACTGTTCTGTGCTTGCCCTGTTCTTATCCTCTTCTATAGATGGTTGTCATTGGCCTGTCAGAGACAAGGTGCTGGGCAAGGGCAAGAAGGACCTTTAGTTTAACTGTTTATTAAGTAATAGGTTGGACTAATGTGTGGTAGTTTAGCAGCTGCTACCAGGAATGACTGAAGTGTCCCTGTAACGGAGAGAACCTTCTGCAGAAAGAGACGGACGGACACATGAATAAGGAACAACTACGCTGCTCCAAAGTTAAACTGTCCTTGGTCATGAATTGTAGTCCTCTGCAGCCTCAGAAACTTCTGAAATTTCTGGAAAATTATAAAGGAGTCTTTTTGAACTCCAAACTAATTAGAGATGATCACTCTCTCAGATTGATAGTCTTCAGGTTTTCATTTCTCAGTATTAGTGAACCTTCTCTCAAATAATGCTGTCCTGTGTGATCTCTTGCTTACAAGTTCAGCTTCACTGCACATTTGGAGGGGTAGAGTAATTCCTTCTTTCTCCTCTGCTTAAGCAGTATGTATTCTATACATGTCCTCTCTTCCTTCAGAAGATGCGATTTAACTGTAGTTTATTTTAGAACACGTTTACTTAATTCTGTCCTGGACCCTTGCAGGCTACTGTTGACGTGGGCAATTTAAAAGTTGGGTTAGCTGTTTCCGACATGATTAATGTGAATTTACTTCCTGCCTTTTTTTTTTTTTTTTTTTTTTT
>NW_028185927.1:6978175-7047994 GCF_003343005.1 Rhea americana
TTGGTGAAGAGCTCCATCTGTGGTGGACTGGACTTCTATGTGTTTTAATCCTGAATAAACAGAGCATGACACTTTTTGTTTTACTTTGATCCTTAATTTGAACTTTGCAGAAGCTGTTGAATTAGAAGGTAAGGAGGGGAAGGAGGATGTACCTCTCTTGCTGAAACATCTTTTCTCTAATGGATTGTCTTTTATAGGAGTATCTGTGTAGTGCCAGTATACTGTGGAGCCTTTAGGCTCCATGCAAAACAGGTGGCCTTCTTGCCAAATAGGCTTATAATGTCAAAAATGTAGCTGATCAGATAAAAATATCTATTGACTATAACTATTCTCTATTTAATCCTGAGTAGTCAATCGACATGTGGGTTTTTAAGCTAAGAAGCTCTACTTTACATTTATGAACGTGCATATGCTTACTGCAGTACAGTTGCCTGGTAGTAATTCAGTAACTTGACTGCCTTTCCTAATCTATCCATACACTTGTTTGTAATAAAATCTTTCAGGTTCTTAAATTTTAGGAAATCAACATATTGACAGGTATGTCTAATACTTGGGGTGTCAGTGGAGACTGTTTGCTGTCAGCTTCTGCTCTTTTTCTATCATCTGAGAAGTGGCCATGAAGAAGAGAATTGGTTTCTTTAGCCAAATGAACTTTTGGAATCTCTCCAGAAGAGTAGACTTTCCTGAACATTACTATTTCCTCAGGGAAATAAAACTGCTTACAGTGTTGTGGTGGAGCTAGAGAAAACTTCATTTCCTTCTTCCTTCTAGAAAAGAAAGTAAAGGAAGATCATGTGATATGGATCCATGTCTAGATCCCACAACATCTTCGAGTTAGTTATTGAAAAGACATAGCAATGTTCTTAATCTTGACTGCTGACAGAGCAGTAAGGAGGATGTTCACTTTGTTTCTTTTTCTAAAAGCTGGCACTTCCAGAAATACAGTGCTTCTAGCTCTAGTATGAATTTTTTAATCTGAAACTGGAAGTAAGAAAATATGTTTTGGAATCACCTCTATTGTTCTAAATATGTTGGACTTGAAGAACATTGTGCATGATCTAGTGCTTATTATGTTCTTAAATGTAAAATACAGTTTACTTACTCTTGCAGGGTGGATTGTCCTGTGTAGGAAGGGAACAGTTTGAGATGCATATATTTCAGCAGTGCTTCCACATTGTGTTTTTGCTCTTCTAAGAATTTTTTTTGTAGCTTCTATTTCTCTTGGTCAGCTTGCTTACATTTTCCAGCCTTGCTGAATGAATCTTCATTGCCTTTCAGTTTTGCCTGAAAGCGTGTTTCCCTTATTTTTCAGTCAGTACTGGGTTTACAGGGACTTTATGCAAAATGTTATGCTTCATATACTTCAAAGCTTGAAGCCAGAGTTTTATAGTTGGAAAATAAAATCATGCTCTTTGGACACTAGATTTCTGTAATGTGCAGTTAGCTTGAGGATTTACTTGGCAAAGTTAATAGACTTCTCCCAGAAAATATCTTGTATTTTGGATGATCCAGATGCGAATTAGAAAATGCTCTCAGAATTCTTCAGGTACTAGGCAGTCTGTTGAAATGCTAGTTTTTTTCCTTACTAAGTATGATCTTTCTGGGAAAAATATGGTGTTAACAAATTGTTGTCTAACAATTTAGGTTCATAGTATTTCATGATCTTTTTTTTTTCCTTTTCCCCTCCACATTTCAGAGAAGTGAAAAGAAATTTACATTGTCCATGAGGGTATTTATTTGGCCCTATTATTGTAATGTCCAAGCTGCTATGATTCCATGTGAAATGAGAAACCTTGGTCTTCCTCCTTCTCTTCTTTACCCTCTCCTCCCAAACTGGTGATCTGCTTTTTCATTTTAATGCACAGTGGTGTGGTAAGAGATACTCTGCATCTGCAGAGAAACAAGAAAACCCCCTTTCCTGATACTGCTCACTGGGTGGTTTGTTTGCAGACCAGATCCTTCCTGGGTAGCTCCTGTTGGGGGAGAGAGACATCGGCATGCCAGCTTGGAATTGGCATTCATACATGATCTGTGAATTGGCTAATTTTGACATGTAGGTTGTTAAGAAATTATTACAGTCAGAGGAGTCATGACCTCAGCTTTTCATCATCTTCCTTGGCTTGTGCCCCAGTTTGGAAGTGAAGAAGGTATAGGAAGTTTTAATTGTACCTGTGTGATTTATCTTCAGTCAGCTCTTTAATTTCTTCTGGCTGTCTGAGGTTTCCGACACGCTGTAAATTTCTCCAACTTTTTCATTATCTGCAATTTCTTTATGACTCATGAATCGGAGTGGAGAGAGAGTGTGGATTTACAGCGGAGATAAACATGTCCATAAAGTCTGTATCTGTGTCAGTAATTGTACTGCTGTCAGTGACTGTCCTGTTTTACAGGCCTCTCTTGGGAGAGGAACACGCTTTGCTACCAGTGGCAGAGAAGTGTTTGCTTTGATTTGCATTAACTTGCCAGGAGATTAGGTTGCAATGGTGAGGATGGAAATTGAGTCTGGACCTTGGCTGCTTTGTTTTTCTTTAAATAAGCCATTGCGTTGTTGACTTGCCCGCTATGTTCAGAGAAAAAAACAGCATCCAAATTGGGGCAGATAGAGTCTACTGATGATGTCAGGTGTGATGCTGTCCATAAGTGTAAATTGTGCATGTGTTCTTATAAAACAAATGCTGTATCTAGGTAACTGTCGTATTAAAAAATAAGAAAAAAAATACTGCATGGATTCTTCGAGTGTTCTTCCTCTGTTTGTGAAGTGGAATGAGTATTTCTCAAAGCTTTGAGAAATACCTGCAGTGTTGGCTTCTTCCCCGTCCCTTATTTTGAGGGGAAAGTACTATTGTAACTTTTGACGGGGAGTACTAATACAGTATCCTAATCTTCAGCCATCGTTGGCTCTGCTTGCTGCAGAAGGAGCTCTATCTTGTTGAAGTTTGAGGAAAAGRGGAACATCTCTAAAACTCCCCTAAGTGTGTCAGAAGTACAAACTTCAGCCATTTCGCTTCAGCGTTATTTTCTGTTTGATGCCTGTTGTCACTTGTATATGTGGAATCTCTTTCTGTTAGATATAGTTCAGGTTGGATTTTTATGTCTGACTTGCTAATTTTTTGTTACAATAAAAAGAAAGGGTTTTTTTCTCCTTGAAATTTTTTTTAAATACTTCATTTGTGGAAAAGGCATAATCTCATTGTCAGACATCTAGTGCAAGCCTTGATTCATTGAAGCTCATTGAAATTTTCCCATGTCTGCTGGACATCCTTTACATTTTTAATGATTTACCTCTCTAAACTTTGCCATTGCATAGATATGTAGATAGCTTTTAAATGTTTTTAYGCTCCTACATAGGAGTGTTAGAAATATCATTGCATAGCTGTTAATTCTGAAGCCTAATGTTTTAGACGCAAGAGAAGCTTTTGGAATATTCAGTCTGTAGAATTAGATGGACATTATTTAACAGTTGAAGTTATGTGTTCAGGCCATGTGCTAAGTGCCAGTAACTAGCAGATTGTTTTTCTTCCCTCTTCTCTCATCCTGGTCCTCTCCTTACCTACATTCCCAATCCTAGCTCGTGCATCTGATTTTGCTTAAAAAAAAGGTAACCTGTGAAAGGTATTGAACCTAATCCAGATACTTCCTGTTGTTAAGGAAAAGGACCCTTTTCGGTGTTCATGGGGAGACAGATCTGATTGCTTTGGAGAGCAGCTGACCGAACATACTGTCCAGAAGACTGAAATCATTCATCTGACCTGTCACCATTAATATTTGCAGATTTTTGGTATGCTTCCAAGACAGTAATTTGTGCTTGCTGAGAACATCTGGAGTATCAGTGTTGGCCAGTCAAGCAGTGGAACAGGTTGCTGAAGGTGGTTGTAAAGTTTCCGTTCTTGGTAATTCTCAAGACTTGACTGGATTAAGTGCTGAGCAACCTGGTCTAACCCCATAATTGACCCTGGTTTGAGTAAAAGATCTCTTGAGCCCTTCCAACCTGAGTTATTTCTATGGTTCTGTGATCTAAGAGCCTTTCCAGAATTTTAGGAACRCAGGCTTTGAATTAACTTATCTCACAGGTCCACATCACCAGACAACTGGTTCCGTGAGCTTGGAGCGGGAGATTTCAGATGCAACTCCATGGTGCACATCCATGTGAGCACCTGAAACATTAGGAACAAGAAACTCTTGAGTCTGATATCGCAGTAGTGACTTTCAGGCTTTTGAGGGATGAGGCATAAATTTCTAAGTACTTATATCCAAAGAGGTGATCAAGAGTCTAAGTCAGTTAGCTGGGGATCCTGATTTGGTATGTGGGGATATTCAGTGTCATTCTTTAAGAGGAAGAGAAGGATCCTGAATACACACACAGGTTCTCGTGAGCCTTGGCTCATGTGAAGCCATCATGATCTGYGCAGACAAGCGGGGGTCACTGAGACCTGTCTGAATGGTTTCTAGCCACAGAAGTAAGGGAATGGGCTGTCACGTTAAAGCATTTCTATCTGCCACATGCTTGGCACAGAAAGAAACATGGCTACAAACAAAATGTTCTTACATTATACTGTCAGAAACCTATTTTTTCCTACTCTCATTCTGACAGAATAACTTGTAGACTACTGTCAGTGGAGGAATTGAGGATGGGGAAAAGTTTGATCAAGCATAAGGTTATGTATATTTTTCCATTATGGTTTAAGAAATACAAAAATGCCAAACAAATCTCGGGAGATTCTCTGGCAGGGAATTCAGAAGCTTTGCAACTAGTCTCTACTGATAATTTAAAATTCTTTCACCTTCTCCCCCTTTATTAAATTAAAACTTCTAGTTTTGTATTAATAGAACCTTTCCTCTCTACTTACAGATAATAGATTATCCCTGTATCACCCCTGTCAGAAATGGTTTCCTGCAGCGTTTGGCTCCTGGCAGGCGTGGTTCCTACGTGGTATGGATAGCTGGACCTATTTTCAGGAGAGCAGCTAATCCTGGTGAAAAGGGCACTAGGAAGGACTTTGGAGACCTTTCTTTAGCTTGGCATAGCACTGTTTTGCTTCATCAGTATGTTTGTCATCTTAGATGCTCCTATTTCCACAACTTTAAGATGGAATTTGTTAAATTCCTTTCACAAAGCATTGGGGAAATTTTTTTAAAAATAAAAAATGCGTGTGTGTGTTTATATAAAGCCCTTATCATGAAGGATCCTCTCCTGTATGCTCTTCATTATTCTCCCCTGCTTGCTCCGATTATATACCTTAGGAAGGCATGATTTAGGATATCATGTATGTCTTTAGTAATGAAGTTGAATGAGAATGTGGTAATGAAACAGATCCTCATATTCATGCTGAAAACCGCTGGGGCCCCAGCAAASTAACTAAGAAAAGCAAGTCTATTCGCAGCCATTTACAGAGATTGTATATAAAAATATTTCTATTTGCAAGCTGCATAAAGGTTTAAAAATTGTGATTATGTATTCATATGTGATTTGTGAGAAAGCAAAGAATCCATTACAGTGCTTTCACAAAGGCGCGTGGGGACTACAACAAGACGTTTAGGCTTTGAATACGAAATACCTTTTTTTTTTTTTTTTTTTTTTTTTTTTNCCTCCCCTCCCCTCCCAGTTCTGTGCAGTTTCTATAACTGTTTGGTGACCCATTTCAGTTGGGAGACAGTGGAGCTGCTTGGTTCATGAGGATCAGTCTCACCGTTTAGTTGAGCCAGCGTTTGTGCTTTGAGACTGGAAATGCTGTGCACCCTCCGAAGGGACTGAGCGGATCTTGGTAGGGTATTGCTATATTCCCTTTCAGCTTTGTCTGCTTTGGGTCAGGTGATAATGCATACAAGGCTATGTGAAAAAAACTACTAGCACTTAATCTTTTTTATTGAGTGGTTTCAGTTGTTCGGAGCTTGAAGTCCTCTGCAAATTCAGTAATGGCCTTGCTATCTTACCTCGGCATCACCAGTAAATATGGCACTGCTGAAGATCCTGCCTGTATAATGTAGCTGCACTAAGTCTGATAGTGTCTATCTCTTATTGCCTCATTAACTCGTGAGCATTAGAACAAGATAAAAATGCCCTAAAGCCTCTTATCTGATGATTCGTGTAACCTTCTGAGTGCCATTAGTTTAAGTTTGCAATCAAATGCCTCCCTTGAGAGTAAGGAGCACTGATTAAACCTGAAGTGTCCCCAGAGGCTTTTCCAGCTGTCATGGGGGTGGTGGTGGTGGTGGTGGCCCCTCACGGGAAGGCAAAGGGGGGCTGGAGGTCCCGGGCCACCCGGCAGCCCTGCGTGGGGCTGCCCCAGCTGTTCTGCTTTGCCTAATGAATTGTTTTACAAGGAGAGGCTGGGTATTGTCATCACAAGCTGCCTTCCCCGGGGACGGCAGCCAGCCGGATAATGACTAATGTTAGTGATAGTAATTGAAGTGTGATGGCTCTCTGGAGACTTGCACACGCGTAGAGCTGTCAGGCACTTGTGGCTGGTACAGTCCCATGAATACCTCAGGAAATGCTTTTTAATTGCTTGACTTCCATAACTAGTTCCCATATATCTCCCCCAGAAATGGAGATTTTCTGKGGGGAGGGAATATTAACTGGGGACTCTGCTATGACCCTCGATTTACGCATCTAGTTTACTGCCCTGGTGTGGTGTTAATGAGGATGGCTGCATGTGCTTGCTCCCCTCTAGTCTTCATGCAGTTCTGCTGTGTGTCTCTGCACAGGCACGTACAACTGAGTTCACCTGAACATACCTTTTCTTTTGCGTCTAATCCCTGTCTTCTGTGATACTGATCATCAATGCATGGARATTTTACTTGATTATAATAGAATAAGATAACTTCATCTCAAAATATCAAAGGATCCACTGATGTTAATAGTGCAGAGTTAATGACAGCTATTTGCATTTTGTTAAGCATTGAAAACTGAATATAAGATAGAATTAAAATCTTGTAAAAATCTAGTATACCCCTGTATCTCAACAGGACTAGAATTTATGGACAGGAGTTTTTTGGAGTTAGGATGCAAATACTGATGAGGTCTACATAGAATAGAGTTAAAATTTTCTGCTAATTTTATCCTTTAGGAAGGAAAAAGAAATTCATTATTGAACATAGCAGTAGGCTTGAGATATAAATAGCTGGAATGGAGAACTGTGTTCCTAGTGCAAGGTTCCAGCTTTCAGGATAGGTACTTCTTGGTTTTTAGATTTTGTAGTCTTTCTCTTGGGGCAGTGCTCTGTTGGGGTTGGGAGGTGAAGCCAGTTGGGTTAAAGGAGTGTTTTYTGCCAGAAGTAGTATAGATCACAAGAATTTATCAGTTGGAATTGCCATACTTGGACCAGTGCACTTTCAGGATCACGTCATCCCTCCGACAGAGACCRTATCAGATCCTTCAGGAGTATGAAGAGCTACTCCCTGTTGTGCACAGCTGTAAAGGAGCAAGCAACAGGGAAGTATTTTGCTAATCCTACCTAACTGCAGTTAGTGTATTCCCTGAAACGTGAAGCTTCTACCCCTGTAGTTTTAACTATTGCAAATAGCTATTATTTCCACGTGACTATGTAATACTCCTTCAGAATTTAGTTAAATTCAACAATATAATGTAGTACAATATCAAAGAGATGATAACTTGGGTGCATGAAAGCTTACCTGATTTTTCCAGCTCTATTTGTTGGTCTGTTAATGCAAGACATTATCTCTCTGCAAAATTTGCTTTGCTTTTATTTTCATTTATGAAATTTTTAGGCTGACTTCATTGTTGTCCCTCTCTTCTTGCATTCATTTCTCTACAGCTTAAGTTTTCATTAAGCAAATCTAACTTGAATGGCTATAAAAGAACTTTCCATTTATGAATCAGTTGGACCTGATATGACATCGTTGTCCTGGACAAAGCACTCTTGTGGCTTGCGTTGCTGCTTACGAGGCTGGTATTCGCCAAGGTTTATAGAGTGAAAATCATAGGTTTGCTCTGTTTCCATGCTGCAAATTTGGGCAGAGGAAGAATGTAGTTCACATTGCTATTATTTGAGGAAGCTGTGAGGCTGTGTTCTGAAGTTACAGATCAGGTTAGAGGCTGCACAGACTTGTAAATTAGTCATTTTAAAATTTGAAATGGCAGATTATAAGTAGTCGTGCTTACAAGTGAAGAGAAAATGAAGATATGCATAGCAGTTTTTCTAAGGGATAGAATGGCTCAAGATAGTGTGGATGTGTTTTTTGCCTTTTTTAAGGAAGGTAGGTTGGCTGTGAGACTATGGAGCGGATCTACAAGAGGAACTATGTAGAAGACTCTGAAAATGAGAACGCATTTATGGTCAGATCTGCTATCTGGCACAACTTTTATGCTGTCTCATCCCAAAACATTTTTGTCTCTAATCTTTCTGTCCTGAAACGAGTATTTAAAGCATTTCARCAAATGATCTTTTGGGAGACACCTGCAGGAATCTGTGCTAAGCTGGAGCCACATAGATGATGTAACAGCAGATGGCACAGGTTGTTAAGTTTTCTTCTACAAGATAATTTTTAGAGAGAGATGCATCTTCTCCCTGCAGAGTTATTGAGAAACAAATCTGCTTGTGACTTGGGTAGAAGAAGGAGAGCTGGGTCTAGGAATGGAACTGAATTAATTTGGTGGGATTGTGAAGAGCGTAGTATTAATTGGGCATTTAATTTTCTCTCATTTCTAAATGCTTCTACTTATTGCCAACCTCACTAATAAAATGCCAACCCTCAGTTCTGAGGTGACTTTTGTCTGRGTGCTGAGATGTCCTGAAGTCTCTCTGCAGGGTTTGTGTGTGACTCTGAGTGCTAGCTGGAGATCAGAAAAGGGTGCTTAATGCCATCGCTAGCAGAGTGAACGTACTGCCTCTCTCCATCATATTCATTGCAAGTTGGTTCTTCACCTCCCCCCTCCAGTGATGTGCTGGCTCTTGGAAATTTATTTTAGTAATAAAACATTACTTTATATTTCTCCGTGAAAGCATGCTTTGAAGGCTGTTTGTGAATTCTTCGAAGGGGCCAAGAGATTGTCACCCACGTGCTCCGCAAACTCGTATCGCGGTAGGTCGGACAAATTAACCTGCAGAAAGTTGGCTCATAACTTACACTCCTTGGACRCAGGAAGTGCAGGCCTGTGTTTGGCACACTTTTTCCTGTCTCTCCTAAATGTTACATATTGAGGGTTTTCTGGTCCTGAGAAAACGGGTGGGCTCATTCTTGCAGAAATTATTGGTCACAACAAGGAAAGAAAGAAGTTGCATTTACTGTTCTTCGCAGTTGTAAGGCTTGCCAGTGAAGTTGAAGGATATAGTTCAGTTATTTTGCTGTAGCTTATTTTACAACTTTTTAGTGTAATTGAGGCGATGGAATAAGAAACCTGATACTGTTTAAGTATTTCAGCTCGTAATTTAATTTTGAGGAGATATTTTTACTGATTAGCTCATAGCTTGGCCGCAAGAGTAGGGATAACTGAAAGAGATCCAGCACTGATTAAGCGGATTTTGCCTGCGTGTTGTTCTGGGTGTTGCTTTAGTGAAAGCTAGTGAGGCTTATTACAAGAAAATTCTACAAAATATATTTACTTGACTGTGTAGAAATTATTTTACGTTGACACTGCTTCCATATGGAGTGCATTCTGTGCCACAAGCCATATATCCACATTTTATTTAAACTGCACAAAGTGCCAATTACTTTTGTGCCAATATACGCTGTCACGTGACATCTGACTTCCAGACATTTGGTGCATTACGAACACATTTTATTTCGGGCTGTCTTTAAGGTTGTGTATGAAACCTGAAAACCTGTTGCACTTCAAAGCTTTAAGTCTGATGAGCTAATGTTTGTTAAATTGCCACACTTTATTAGAATTAAAATTTGATTGCTTCCTTCTCATTTAGGTTTTACTTTCTCCTTTGCTAACCTAGGTAAAATTAGCTTTGGTTGTTGGYTGAACCTGCAACAAACCCAGATGCTGCGATGGGCAGCGCTGGGGCTCTGCTCCCGGCGTGTTGCTGGGCTGTTAGCCCTGGTAGCTCTAGGGGGCTCTCTGCTGTTGGAAATGTTGCATTTTGGATGAGTTGTATGATAAAAGTCTTAATAACCTGTTGTCATTAAAGATCTCGAACACCTCTTGTTGGAAACGCTAATCTTGTCAGCAGCAAAACACAGCATATGCAATTACAGTCTAATTTCCTCTGGAGTGTCAATTAGAGATTCTCATTTTTATCCTAAGCTGTGTTCTGCTGTGCATGTTAACTGCTGTCACGTAAATTGCAATATTTACGTAGTGTGGGAAATAATTTCTGTAGATATGTAGTTTGCAAAGTTTCTCACGTAGGTCACTACAAGTACGGTGTTACGAGCACTAGCTCTGAGTGGCAGAAAGAAAGGAAATAATTATCCCRTCCTTTATGGTAACCATCTGGTGGGTTACTGTAGTAACCTTAGAAGAACATGGACATTGTTATGGGAGTATTAGAACCACATGTCTAAGATGGGTGACTAGATGAAACAGGATAAAAATACAAACAGTAATGTACAGCAGACTAATAGATGTTCATCATCGGGTTCTATCAAGTGGAATATAGAAGGGAACTGGCTTGGGAAGCCGCGCAGCAGCGCTGGGGAGTTTGGACGTATGTATAAGACTGCAAAGCAGCTGGGTGGGAGTCTGTGCTAACAGCAGTGTGCAGTTTCAGCATTAAACTGGTATCTAAACATAACTAAGGAAGAAACATTTACTGTTATAAATGACAACAGTTTGCATCTCTTGGAGCAATTGGCTTCAGTCTCAGAAGACGGTGCCGTATCGCTTTCACTTGACTGTTTCTAAGGCTTTCTTCACCTCTGGGAGGACTAGGAATAGCTGCAAAGTAACTCCAGCCTCTCCTCTTCAGCACGCCTGGGCGGTATGGATGGATGTCTGCTATGGATGGTGCTGCAGTTTCCTGTGCGGCCAGGAACTTATGTATTGAGAAACACGCTCAATTTGGCATTAAGTCAGCATCACTGTAGACGCATGCCTAAGGGTTCTGCTCGGCAGCGAGTTCTGCTTTTTTATTTATTCTAAACAGCCTCAATTTGAAATCAGTACTATGAATTTACAGCTGAGGGGAGAAAAGGTGAAGTTTGGGTAGATTTGGGTAAGGAGCAGGTTGTCTTATTTTCACGGGTAGCGTTCGCGGTTCTCAAGTGATGCGAGTTGGGTTGGTGAAGCTCGCGGGCTGGTGAAGCTGGCTGTTGAGTCGCATCTTTGATTAGATGTTTGGGCCTGTGGCAAAACTGGGATGTCTGCTTCCAACAACGGCAGCGTGCCTGGGACGTGCACGGCTGAATCCAGACGCTTGGCCCTCGCAGCATTTGGGTGTATTTCCTGCTTGTACCACATCTTTTTTTTGTCTGACYGCTATAGTGATGGGAGGGAATTGATTCTTCTTCTATTTTTTTTTCTTTCTTTGTTTTTTTTTGTTTCAGGCTATGAGTTGTACTKGTTTTGCTGAAGTAGGGATTTTAATGTACCAGTGAAATTTTTGTGTGACGAGTTCTGAAGCAAATTCAAACCCTATATGTAACAATTTAGCTTGCACTTGTAAATTTGAAGGGTGAACATCAGTATAGCTAGTTTAAACTACGCAGGAGTTTGCAATGTTATTTGAAAAAAGTGTGTTTTTGTTTGAGCTGAAGTAATTTCTGTGTGCGACAGTATTGCAGGGTGGTATCTGCACCCCCATTGCTTAGGCTCCGAGTTGTTAGTTTTGYGTACTTTCCTAGCCAGCTAATAATTAAAAAGGAGTAATGAAGTCACTGAACAAAATGCCTGGTAACAGTGACTCAGAATTAGTATTACAGAAATGCTCTCAAGTTGTTTAAACATGCTTCTATCAGTATTCCAGATAGGATTATAGTTTAACCCTGTCAGTTTGAAAACTAAATCATTTAGAGAAAGAATTTAAAACACCGTTTTGGCTGTTGCATCTGCCTCAGGATATCCTGCATGTTTGCAGGATTTGAAAACACAATTCCTGTCTTTGCTTCCCATTTGAGCTGTTCCAAAAAAAATCACTAAACGCAGAGAGGGAAACRGTGAGGGTTACCAGGTATAAATTTGTTGTGGGGGGAGAAGGGGAGAGGAAGAAAAAGGAAATAAATATTTTCCATAGTCGAAGTTGTTTTATGTTTAAGTGACTGGTGGGTAGAATGCAAACACAAGTTTCAGCTATTGCTGTGGAGTTGGAGGATTAGAGAGGAAGTATTTCTCACTACTGGTGGCCTTGAACCTTGGGAGACCTATATAAAAGCTTTATGTTATCTGAAGCTGTTTCCAAACTGCCCTGAGACTATTCATGTATACTAAGAGCATACATAAGTCTTTTTGGTTCAAGGCATGCTTTTTTTCCTGGTATCTCCATTTCTCTTTAAAGCAATAGAAATTACTACTTTTATTTGCTATTTTCACTTTCTGGTATTCAGGCATCATCACTGAGCTGCTGTGTCTTAGTGCGAGAGTGTGATGGTGTGTGTTTCTTTTTCCTTTTTGAACAATTTCAATTGAAATAATTGTGGCAAAAAAACATAAAATTTCTATATTTCCATTAACTTTAACCTTTCCAGAASGTGAACTTTATATGTGAATGTACACTCTGGTGTTAACCAGCAGAGTTTTAGCGCAGTTCTGAACGTTCCTTTGGAACCTTTTAAAATACTCTTATTTTTTCTTTCTTTTGATACAGTTTCCTGGTGTTTAACCTGCTGCATTTAAGGGACGCTTTTTAGCCGCTGTGCACCCGGAACCCTTAGGAYTGTAAGTTTGTCGTAGCAGGCAGCRATGCCCGCTCCGCAAAGCGCCGSCGCGGGGGTCCGGCTCYGGATCTCCCGGAGCYGCGCRGGCGCCTGCAGCGCCGTTCCCGGGCGCGGGCTGCGGGGTCCCGGCTCGCCGGGCTGCCGGCCGCTCTCCCGGTAGCAGTCCGCCTGCCAGACCCGCGGCCCCCCGGCTTTCGGGAATGGAATTCAAAAAGACACTTACATTTCCATAAATAAATTAGGAATTCGGTGGCTTCTTCCGGCTAATCAGGGCAGGCTGATAAACCTTGCTAGCTGTTTAATAAATGAATTGTGACTGATTACCTATTAATATGGACGCCTCAGGAATTCACCCTGGGGGAAGCAGAGCAGTGAAATAGAGAGGGGCATGGCCCCCTGGGAAATCAGGGCTTCATGTTTGCAGCTTAAATATCTCTGTGAAGTATCAATAAGGAGGTAATTGAATTTTGAACACAAACATGAGCGCCGGATGGATGAAGGAGAGGGGGGCTCTGATCATCTCTTCATGCCCCTTCATACTCCCCTCCCCTTTCCCTTAGAGACTGCTCTAGTGAAGATAGATGCTAAATCCATTAAATAAAGATTAGACTCTGTCGTGGTAGAAAATGGCAGCTTAGCTAGATCCCTGGRCAAATTGGGACCTTTAGCAATACAGAAAATTAAAATATACATTTTTAACAAGCGTGCTGTCGACACAGTAATAATGACTGTATGGCTTGTGGGCTTTGCTCACCTTTCAGATCTGCTTTTGTTTGGTCGTATCACTTTCTCTTGTTTTCAAACCAGCTTACGTGGTCTCTTTGAAGCAGAGAAGACTTAGGAGAAGGGGAGTGGTTTTTTGCCTTTTTTTTTTTCCTCTTTCTCCACCTAGCTTTCTGATGTAGGCTCTTTTCCTAGGCTCGTATGCTCGTGATAAGGTAGAAGACCAGTACTGTAGTGTTTGAACAGGGAAATACTACCTCTGRTTCCATTATGCTCAGTCATATGTCCTGAAATATAGTTGAAAATAGTCCAGAGGAAGCAGAGAGATGATATTGGGGACTGGAATGTAAATGTGGTTGGACTTCTTGAAAATATGAGCCTTATTCTCTAATCATGTGGCTTTTATTTWTTCCAGATCAAGCTTGCTGAGTTTTATTAATATAGGAAAGTTTGACATTTTGTAATGTGTATCCCAAAGTTCTTCCTTGCGATGCAAGAATTGTAGCAACATAGCTGGCTTGGCCTTTAGTGGGTGACAGTCTGTCTGTACAGTTCTGTGCTAGGCTCAGCACACAATTGTGCCTTTTTTCGCAGCTTTACATGCCTTATTCTCTGTTGCAGAAAGTCAGTAGATTCTCCTAGGTCCTAGATCCTCATCTGACTGTCAGAAGCAGGAGGACACTGGTCATACTAGAGACATGGGTCCTCCTTTTCCATATAAGGTAATTCTTTGGCAGAACAAAATGAAAAATTGCTCCTGTTAGGAGATCCTGCAAGAAGTGAGCGTACACTAAGATGGTCCTGGTGAAAATTGCTTCTCTGTCCTTCTAGAAACCTTTCTCTGGACTCCAGAGTGTTTTGAGAAAGTGCAGAGTAAAACAAGGACTTTGGTGAATTAAGGTGGACTGTCACAGTAAAAACATGGGGGATCCTGTGTGTTCTTTGAGGATTTCTCCTTGATAACACCACTTCCGTCTTCCCAGCCTCCTCTCAAATTCTGCAAGTCATACCTGGAGAARCTTTGGTGTGGTATCCCCAGCTTCAGCTGCCAGGACCTCAACGCAGCTTAGTTTAGGAAGAACGAAAGTTGATGTTAAGTGGAAGAAAAGTGATAAAGTACATGGGTGCATTCCAAAGATTGCAGTGTAGAAGRCTGACTGCAATGTCCCAGGAATGCCTTAGCTCCCATTAACCCTGAGCTGCTGGAAACATGAAAAAGTTTTCTCTGTTCTCCAAACTACCATCTGCTTCCAGATCCCAGAAGTGAATCCACTTACGTTTTGTCAGAGGTTTCTTGAGGCGAGGGATATCTGTAGTCCTTCATCCAACCATGTCTCTAGCAAGAGTGAGCTTTTCTAAGCTGGCTCAGCCTCCAAGGCTCTTTCTCATGCTGTTGGCACCAATTGGAAGGTGAACAAATACCACTCTGTAGCGAAACTGCAGTAACTGGCTGTTTATGTGCTGGAGCCTGACTCAGTTTAAAAAGAAGCCAGATCTCAAGCCTTCCTTCTTACAGGCAGATTACAACATTGTGTTTACCTTTGGCCAAAAATGTTGATCAACAATACCCATTCTTGATTCACTGAAACCCATTCTTTTCTTATGTTGAAAACTCAAGGGCACTCTGCGTTATAGCTCATCTCAAAAGTGCAGAATGTGAAGGCTTTACACAAGGTGTTGAATCCAGTCGCATTTTAATCAGTACAAGGAATAGGTAGATCTAGACCAAAATAGCGCTGGCCTGTGTGTGTTGCTCCTTGCCTTTGTTTTCACACCTTTCTGCAGYATTCAGTAGAATAAGAGACAGCATCTTTTAAGAATTTCAGTTCCTCTTCCAAATCTCCCTTCTGCCTCTCTCCATGCCCCTTTTCAATTCTTTTTCRCATGTTTGTTTTGGAGATTTTTTTCTGCTCTCTTCTCCAAGCACGTAAACTTAAATTAAAAAAGAAAAGTTTAAAGAATCTTCCTCTGTGTATCCCTAGTAAAAGAGGAGTGCACTTGCTAGTTTACGTAGCTGCTTCTGAAAGCAGGCATGTGTCAGGAACCTTGTGAGCTTATGGCTTTCCACATATTAAGTCACTTAGTGATGCTGCAATTTAATTAAATTAACCAGAATTCGTGGGTTGTACATAGACAGCTTTCCCAGATCATCTCAATATGAGCTTTTAGAGTGATCAACACTCTACTGGTGTTTAATCCACCAGACTGGCATATGGAATATTGAAGAGCAGAATATCTCTTTATTAACATTAGTTGTTTTTTTTCATGTCAGCAAGTATGATTTTAGTATTTGAGAACCTGCGAGTACAGTCCCTTGTTTTATCTCTTGTACCAATTTTATCAAACTCATGCTACATCCTATTTCATGCTTGGAGTCTGTCCCTCTTTTTTACTGAATATAGATGATTCAACAGACTGTCTTAAAGGTGTGATAGACCAAGAAGGTCATCCCACCAGAGTCTCCCAGAAAGAAGTCTCACTTTGCTGTGTAAAAGTGATTACAGTTTCACAAGAGGAATAGGCCCAAATACCCTCTGTGGGAAACTAAGACCATCGTAGTATGCAATCAGTCATTTCTGCAGACAGTTGCAACACATCTAATGAAGCTTTGCAATTTGAACAATCAGAATGTAAGTTGCAATTCACAAAACTCAGTTGTTCCTCATCTTCAAGATGAACAAACCTTTTATTCAGCCTGCGTGAATAAATGCTTGTCCTCCAATTCTAGAGTATTTTCTGTGTGCTGGGCTTCCTTATCAATGGGGGTTAGCTGTCCCTTCAGAGTAGTGTTCTATTGCCTTTTCCTGTGCCAAGTCTGTTTCCACCCCTTCAGCTGTGTGAAGGCAACAGGTGGTGGTGATTAGATTTTCCATGTGAAGGGTACCTTCTAGGCAAGAGGAATAAAACTTCTGGTCTTCGACTTTGTCACTGCACTACTTTCTTCGGAAAGAAATGTTAACTGTTACAGGATGGATGRTGAGAGGGGCCCAATGCAGAAATGTGTTTTGCAACCTAGTTGTGAGGCTCTTCTCATCAATTTAATTTTAGATATTTTCCACTTTCAGAACCTCCTGAATTCTAGGCAATAATATTGTGCAGTCATTTTTACTCATCCAAACATTTACCTAACTGTAGGCTTATTTGCTTTTTTGGAAGTGTTGACAGATTCTGGGGAATATTGAATGCTTGTTGAGATGATAGATCTTCAACTTTGATCTCTGTTAAGATATAGTCTGAAGAAAAGAGCATTGTTGGTATGTGGTGGCAGTAAATGRAAAACAATGCTTTCTAATCTTCATTAGAATTGTCCATCCTATCCAGCAGATGGTATTGAAAATGTACCTGCTGCTCTCTCTTCTTGCAGCTTAAATGCCTTAACTGGAATCTTAAATCCTTCAGACCGTGCTCGTCCTTGTTCTCTGGTACATGGCTGCAGATCACTTCCTAATGAGGATTTTGAGTGCCTCTGCCTAAGTGGGTAAAGTRAAAGCCAATGCATCCATTGATTAATGAGAAAGGAATTTAATGCTGGTGTGCTGTATCCTCACACCAAAATCTGTTTTCAGGATTTCAAAGTATTCCTGTAAACATTCAGCACTTGGACAATCCCTATTGGTAGTCTTCTCTTTCCAGACTTAAGTTGTTTGTCTGTCTGTCTGCTTGTCTGCCAGTCATCTTTGTATTTCTATCACGTGGACAAATTAGCAGTGATCTTTCAATAAGCTTGGCACTGAAGGCAACATTAAGCCCTCATGCTTTTGTGTAGTCCCACAGTACTCACGAGCTCGGACCTGCCAGGGGTTCCCAGAGGGCACGATTTCTTCAAGCCAATGGCAGCATCTGTCCCAATGAAGAGATGCCTTAAGCAGGTGGCACTAGGAGTTTGTAGGCCCTTTCCATATGGGTTGCTGGGAGGAAGGAAGAAGGTGGACGTTGGTGATATTTAGGATGGATGTTGCTTCTTATAATTAAATCAGGACAGTGGGATGTAGTGCATTGATTCAGATGATAACAAGCTGTGGAAACGAAGCTGAGAAGTAGAAACATCTTTATAGATAAAAAGAAATTCAGTTCTGTAGCACTTTCTTTGTTTTTTCTATATTTTGTTACCTTTATTCTTCATTTCTAGTAAATATGTTGTATAATATTATTTCTGTACAAGCATTACGCAAAGTGAGGTGAAGGATCTTACTGTTCCTGAGCAGTTAGGTAATCTGCAAGAAATGATAAGAATGTGTCACAAACCCAATCATTGTGTGGAGTTACCATGAATAGACACATGCCAGAGCTGTGTAGAATGGCTTCATTTGCCTGATATTGTTTATATATTTATTGTCCTTTATTGTCATTATAAGTTACCAGCAACCTATTYCAGAGTATTTAGACCTGTTTGTGTTGGAACTAATGTTCATTCGTCTCTAACTTTTAGATCCTGTGGGATTAAAAATACTTTCTACCGACCCTTTCATTTCCTTTGTTTCCGAGGACCTGAGTTAATGTGGAAACTAGAGCTTTTTGCTCTCTCCTTCTCCTCCTCTTCCAAACAAATTATCTGTGATCCCTCTTTTCTGATGACTGTAGATACCACTGCTATTCTATCCCTTATTTAGCCTTGTGAGCTGGGTATCATCTTCAACTGAAATCTCTCCCATAAGTCCAGGCATTCAAGCTATAAGTTTTTTTTTTTCATTTTTCCACATAACACTCATGAAATAAAACTTTTCCTATCCATCCACACAACTACAGCTATTATATATTCTAATCATATGATGCTATTTCAGGATCCTTTTCTCTAATCTTAACAAATCTTGTTCCACTCATAGCTATTCAGACTGCTGCTGTAAAGATTAGCACATCATTTCCACTATGATCAAAATCTCCATACATTTTTCCACTGGCGGCGGCTGCTGTATCATATCAAACCACTTTTTTTGGAGCTTTTTTTTCTGCTTTATCTATCATACTGCACTCAGTAACAAGTTGTCARCAGCCACTGCCAGTCAGTCAAGAGTGCAAGTTACTATGAACCATTGCTAACTTTTCTAAGAAACTCTGATTTCCCTTCTCATTTGGGGAGCATGCTCTGTAAACATCCAGGGAACTATCTCATCCTCCTTCCTTCTTTTGTACAGTATTTTTAACAATCTCCGTAACCGGTAAGATGCTGCGTTGTGTGTGTGACGCTCGTCAGTGTTTCTCACCTCTGGTGTCCGTCTCTATTTACAGATGGACTCTTCTAAAGTTTTGGGGATAGAAATCTCTTGTCCTCTGCTTGTACACCATGTAACAGAAGRTACCTGATCAAAAATTAAGAGCTTCCAGGCATTGTAATATTGAGCCAAGATGTGCATCAGCGTAGCTAGAATAAGTACTTTATTTTAAGATACTGTCAGGCTAGCATCCCAGCTGCTTTCTTCTCTTTATGTTGGTACTTTGTTGGACACAGAAGTTGTTCTGCTTTGGCATTGCATGTTGTAACAGCAAATCTGTATGGAAAAAATTTTATGGAGAATTCTGTGAAGMTTTTTGATAGCATAGATGCAGTTTTCTGTAGGAATATCCAAGGCTTTTGACTGTTTCCTTAAGGAGCAGTTCTAGGAAATACTGCAAACAGATGCRTCTGTTTGGGACCAGGTTCAGCACCTGTAACCTTTTGGCACCTAGCCAGAATGTCCAAGTTAGGAATATAATTACACTCTTTGTGAAGTTGGATGTTAAATTAGTTGAACTGCTGGTTTGGAGGCCTGTGTCTCTTTCTGGAGATTTATGAGCAGCTCTCAACTGAGGCACCTCGGTCAGGAACCCAAAT
This sequence comes from Rhea americana, assembly GCF_003343005.1. Classification (NCBI taxonomy): domain Eukaryota; kingdom Metazoa; phylum Chordata; class Aves; order Rheiformes; family Rheidae; genus Rhea; species Rhea americana. Next base: position 6,997,488 of record NW_028185927.1, read on the forward strand.
GTGGTTGGGATGGATCAGTCCTGGATCTGAAAGACAGTTCATGAAACTAAAACAAGATTTCCTTATTTCATAACATTCACATTCCCTCAATCTTGGAACTTGTCAAAGAAAGGGATAGTTATAGTTACCTTTTCATTGGTGGGGGACCTGAGGGATGGAGAAGTCCCATAGCAGGTGAGGAGTGTGTCAGGAATAGAGACCAGGTTTCCATTTGTGGGCTGCTTTGCTGTCTGCAGGAGTGTACTGCCATTTTAACMASTTGCATCCATCAGATAAAACTTTAAGTAACACAACTCTGTTTTATTTGTGATAATACTTTCTGACACCAAAATAATAGCTATGAACAGTAATATCTGAAACAGAACAGGAATTACTTAAAGTTCAAACATGGCAGCAATTAGCCACAGCCTGGCTGCTTTTTCTGTTATAAAATACTGRACGGGAGAGAGTAAAGTAAAATTTGTACTTCGGACCTTCACTTTATGTCCTGTCAAGCAGCATTCAATTTATACAGAATGTCTTTAAATTTTTGTTTTGCATATAAATAATAATCTTTTTTTTTGAAGAACTTATAATTGTACTTTGMTGTTCCTTCTGGTTAGTCAGGTTTGAGAAGGTTAACAAACTTAAGTACAGCCTCTGAATGCACTGGCAATAAAAGTATTAGTTAAACTACTCCTACTGTAGTTTTCTTCCTTAACAAAGGCTTGTCATTTTGGTGGATTTGAAAACCAAGTAATTGGTATGAGTTTAGATGGATAAAAGGTGTTGACCTAAGTGTCTGTTCTTGGGCTAACTTCACTTAATAGCTCTTTATAGTTGAACTGATAGCAATAGTTATGTGAAGTTTTTCTGATATTCTACATACTGATTTTTATAGGATTTTGCTTCTAAAGTAGAAGTTTACTGTCAGTAGAATTCTCATGACAATTCCATGTGGACTTTGCAGAGAATTAGTTGAACGAGGTAGTTGGAGTCTGTGTGCAGTTGGTAAAGGCTCTGGCAAGGTTTATTCCTATTTTGCAGGTCCCCCTCAAGCATCCTGAGCTCCTGGGGTGGTCCAGAGCAGCCRTGTAGAGCTGCAGTCCCTGGCAACGCTGAGTGCATTGCTCTTTACCTAAATGTCCTCAGGCTTGAGCGAAGCTCTACAACTCAACAAACTTGYGCCACTTCCCACCTCCTTTTCTGCTTGACTTTAATAGTTGTGCTTTACAATCTGTATTTCTGAACAAGGTTTCATAATCTTTTCCTAGGCAGGAAGCCTCATTTTCTGTCTTGTAACTTCAGATATTATGTGGTCACTTAAGGTAGTCTTTTGGTAGGAATAATTTTGAGACAGTGTAAAATACATCATTCRCTTCCACAGAGCTCTTATAAATCAGGAGATTTCCGTAGGAGAACGTAAAAAAAAAATTGACCTCTTTGGTTTCAGAAGGTGACATTTACTTTACATCTCTACAACTGAAATTGAAAATTTCCATTGGCTTTCAAGCATGAGAAGAATGAGAGGGAGAATTCAGGAAAAAAAATTAATGAAAGGCAGTCAGATTAAAACTAGTGGAAAAGAATGATTTTTACAAAATGAATAATTTAATATGGAACTTCCTGCCACACTTCTTCTGACCAGCTACTTAGGAGCCATTGAAAAAGCATCAGACAACTGTAAGGATGATCAGAATATTTCTAATTACACTAGAATAAAGTATAAAATGAAGTATGAAATATCAGCTGCCTCAGGATATAAATCAAGCACGTAGGAAGRGGAGGAATCTTTTGGGGCAGATCCCATATATCTTTATAATGGGGTTCCTTGCATTTTTCTGTGATGCTTCTCATATTGGGTACAGTCAAATGGGATACCTAACTGGGTGATCTCTGCTCTATCAATTCCTATGTTCATTTATAATTTTCCTGTGTACGGATGTGACTGTTTAATAGAAAACATTTCTCCAATATATAGTGGTACTGTTTTCTTATGACTGGTCTTAGATCCTCTCTGTTGGTAGGATTTTATATACAAGATTTTAATATGTGATATAAGATGTAAATTCAGATCATGCTTTGAGTAACATCTCTAGAGAGAACATTATTATTAAACCTTTCTGAGGATGTCCCCAGCGGCAGCTCTATCGAGCAGGTGGCTTGTATGGCACAAGCACACAGGGAGTCAGGAGCCTGTGTCTTATCAGAGCATATAATCTAAAAATCACTCAGCCTGTTTCTCTCTCCTGGGGAGATGGCAACGACACTGGACTCTTATGCTAAAAACTAATTGTTAACTTGTAGTAGACGTCATTCAACACAAATCCCAGCAGAAAAGGGCTGGGTGATGGATGTTTCTGGGTAGCAGGCCAAGCTGTCATTTGGTTTTCAAAAGATAGTTCTCTGTGTTGCCTCAGTATTTTCATGTGTAGTACTTGGCTTACTTGAAAACAGAGATCATATTAAATTAAAACAAAATTACAGTTTCTGTTTGCTAATGTATATATGTAAAACTTGGGGGCATAAACAATTCCTGTCCTCTCTCAGGGCATATAATATACTGTTGCTTGACCATGGTGCCCAGGTTTCCTAGCTGGAGCAGTAAGCAAAGCAGTTTCTGGGTGGAGGAGTTAGAAGCTAGGACTCAAAGTTGAGCAGGGTTATAGCATGCCGGTAATGCTTTGGAAATGAATGTGGGATTGCATGTACATCCTGGGCTGTATTGGCAGTAATAYAGCCTGTAGATCTAGGGAAGCAGTTGTCCCCTTCTGCTCAGCACTTGTTAGACTGTACCTGGAGTGCTGCATCCGGTAGTGTCCTACTTGTCCCAGTATGAGAAGAACATTGATAAACTGGAATGAGTTCAGTGCAGGGCCACAAAGATGACCAGGGGCTGAAGCACTTGCCCTCTGAGGTTATAGGAGGGAACTGAACTTCAGCCTGGAGAAGACTTTGTGCGAACCTGTGAGGAGGTTATTCAGAAGATGCTCAGACTCTTCACAAGTGCAGGGGAGGAGGACAAGAGACGAGGGGCGTAAACTGAAACAAGAAGTCTGACTGGATACAGGAACATGTATTTTCACCGTGGGGACAGTCAATTAGAAGGATTGCTAAAAGAGACTGCACAGCCTCCATTTTTGGAGTTGTTTTTTAAGAGYGTCTAAAGCCCTGAGCCTGGTCTGTTTTGAGTAGGAGGTTGACGGGAGACCTCCCAAGGTCCTTTCAAACCTGAATCGTTCTCTGATTCTGTATACTTTCCCTCACACAACATTGTGCTGCATACCTCTTCGTTCTCTCTTCGTAGGTTAAACTTTCTGCTGTGTTTTCTTTGTCCGACTCTTCTTTACTTCTACTCCCCTCTCCCTTTACCACCCCCACATATGTCTCTTAGCTTCCTCGTGACTGCATCTCTGGAGTCTTCTGGGTTCTTCTGGCTTTTGAAGTTACTTCAGTACCCCCACACCTCTCAGAGCAATCTCGCTTGTCGGAAAAGCTTTGGAGTCTCTTCATGGCTGTCACTGCTTTTCTGCTTCATCTTTTGGGCCATCTTCTAGGTGGTCTCCCCTTTGCTGTGCTGCGGTCCCTCAGTTCTTCATTTCCAGTAATGGATGAAGACAACTGGTCTGCTCAAAAATAACTATGGTACTGGTGTATTCAACTCATGCGAGGAGAGAGTAGTGGTAGATTTGGTATCAGACCAGTGGAGACCAGTGGCAGGTGTGCGTTGTGAATAAACAGATGAMGAAATTTTTAGAAGTAAGGGGTAGCAGGCCTGCTCTTGCTAGACCTTCTGYAGCATAAAAAGAGGATCTTTTTTTAGGAGAGGCAGTTAACTAATATACTCTAGGTTTTATTTTTGGGTGCATCTTTTAGATCTGCATGGAAATCTGACCTTACCTGGTTGCATCTGAGCACATTTTGGAGCTAAATAGTAGTAATTGTAGCTATGCAAATAGCCCTGAGTGATATTGCATTTTATTATCAAGTAGGTTAGATTTTTCCCTGTTTTTGACTCTTCCAAATGTATATTTTTTTCACTATTCACTTGGATTTAATGTTTGGATGTTGTGAAAGCTGTAACATTGCTGAATTACTGTATTTGCTCAGATGTCTTGCCACCAACTTGGAGTTGGTATAGGTGGTTCTGAATTCCCAGAACCCTATTCTGGACCTCCAGATATTCCTCAGCTCAGCGTRTTGTTGATGAGAGAAGAGGCTCATGGTGAGCAGCAGGCATGATACAGGGCACTGGAATGATTGAAAGTAAAGGAGCTAGACTCAGTGAAGCAGCGAACAGACAGGAGAGGAAAAAGGTGAGGATAAGGTGATGATATGTTTTGTTTTGTGTGTAAATCAAATACTGTTCAGTCACAAAAAGTGTGGATTTTCTTTTCATAGAGGTCTTCYGTTTTGATGATTTATTATTGTGTCCAGAGTTACACTGATCTACACTGAAAACTATGTCAATGAGGAATCTTGAGGATTAGAACACATTAAAAATTTAGTCTCTTTTTTAGAGTCAAGACATCTCTGGACAAATAGACACAGAATATTTTAGTATGAACTTGCTTCATSCAGCTGTCTCTTCTCATAAAGCTTATGGATGGAAGTGAAATTAAAAAAAAAAAAAATCAATTCTGCTTCGCAGCTCAAGCCCTGAGCTAGCCTCTTGGAAGGGACTTGTTCCTTCCCTTTGGAGGGCAGGAAGGCAGCCGCAGAGCTGGCGACGCAGAGCTGCGAGCCTCCCTTTGGCGTGCCTTGTCGTACTCGGGTCGGATTTGTGCGCCCTGACTTGCATAACCGTACAGTTTGTATCCCGGCGTTATTAGCCAATGGGAATATGGGGACTTACATAATCATTACACGATTATTTTTCAGTAACTGTACTGTAAATATGTAATTCTCTCTACTCCTAATAACTTTTAATCCCTTTGGCCCTATTGGCTCCTGGGCTCAGATATTTCCCTGGCCCTGCCTGCCCGGCCCCGATAAGACTTGGAAAAACTTGGTGTGCGGGTTCACCTGCTCTGCTCCCGGCCGGCGCGTGCCCGCTTCCCCGCGCGGGCGGAGGAGCCTGGGGGCTACGCGTGCCGCTCTGCGGGCCGTCGGGGAGCGCTCCGGGCCGCGCGCCCGCGGGGGCAGCCCCGCTCGCTCGCTCGGCGGAGCGGGGCTGCAGGCCTCTTGGGCAGTTCTGGTCTCGTTTCCGCACGCTGCGAAGATGAGGCAGGYTCCTCTTGGAGGCGCTGGGGTGAGAAGGCATCGGCCGGCAGCGGGTCTTGACGCCCTGCCGGGCTGCGGGGGCGCGCACGGACTCCTCTCCTCTCCCCTCCTCTCCTTGCAGGCAGCGAGAGACAAACCTTCGCGGGCCTCCTGTTGAAACGTGCCCCATCCCGTCCCAGCGCTCGCTCCCAGCGGCTCTGCGACCAAGCGGTCAGGCTTTCCCAGGCTCTACCTGTTCTAGTGCTGACGTACGCTCGCTTAACGCCTTGCAGACATGCCTAAAAATATCCTCAACAGCCATCTAATATTGGCTTTAATAGTGCATTTAATATTAGAAGCATAACTCGAATTTGTTTCTTTAGCCTTAAAATATTTGAAAATCATTTTTGTGTTTAATTAGCTTCATGAGTCAGTGCCTGGTTTCAGGCCTTGACATTTTTTGGCATGTGGATTTTTTTTGTGTATGTTTGACCTTGGCTTTATTCCAGAATAAATATTTTAAGCTGCTAGTTGCATATTTTTTTTTGTCTTCAGTCTGAGACTAGGGGGCAGACATAACCAGCACTGAGAGAAGTGAACTGTATAAACCACAATTAGAATTGCAGTGCACAGGTGTCTGAAGATCTTATACAATTGCCAAGCTATTTGTTTCTCAAATGAGAGGGGCTTTGGGAGTGTATTTTGGAGAATAAAGGGAGCAGAAGGACTTCCTTAGGATAACTTTTTTTTTTTTTTTTTTTCTTGAATCCTGAATTCTTCCATTTGGTGTATTTGATACCTTTACAGAATCAGCATAATGAATAGTTAAGTGATCTACTGTTGCTGGTCATGGAGTTTGTAACTGCTTTCAGGTAGGAATCTGCATTTAAGAATAGAAATTTCTTGCCTGCTAGCTTTTCTTTGAAAAACAGACTTGGTTTTGTAGATTAAAAATCTGAATGCCAACCTTCAAAGACAGACAACTTGCAGGGATACTGAAGGAGAATGACTTTTAGCATAAGGATTATGGGTTAGTTCTGCTGCAGATGCCTGAGGATTTCTTTGGGAAGGTAGGCACCTTAAATCTCTATGCTAGTCATATACAAAGTGTTATTGCAATGGAAAAACAGTGAAGTGAATAAAGACCAGCTCACAGTGCAAGACACTTGATGTATCTAGAGCCTCACTGTTCACTGTATTTTTGCAATTTAATGCACAAAATTTCTTTTAGTTCTGTATTTCTGTATGCTCCACTGTGTCGGATCTGTATTCTGGGGATGTAAGGTTCCATTAAAAAATAAATAATAATCACAGCCCCCGCTCCCCCCATGTACACTCATTTTCTATAATATGGTAATGATATCACCGTAGCAGTAATTACGGGTCATCTTCATTTCTTTCATCTCTGCTGGTTCTGATGGCTTCATTCCTTTGACGGAGAAGATTTGGCTCTGGGTGCTGTGATTATTTTGTTAAGCATTATTCGAATAGACAGGAGTGGGAGAAATTAATCAATCCAAATGCAATTAGCATCATGTTTAACCCAGTGATGGACGTCTCAAGGTGAAACAGCCAGGGGAGTTTCAGACATTATTATTCAATCCAGTGGCTCTTATCTAAATTATAATCAAGAGAGGTTTTTTATTGGCTTCGTGGYGAGGAGATGCAACTCGTTCCCTGCTCTGGGGGTCGCAGGGATCGGGCCTTTGGCCTCGCAGGATGCTGGCTGCAGGCAGCCCCTATGAGAGGGAGGTRCTGTAGGAGTTTCCTTTAGCGTAGGGGTCACTCAATACAAAATACCTGTATATCCTAGTATCTGTGGCCAGGAGCATAAGTTCAGTAGCTCTCTGGACATGGGCTAGGATGTTGTTGTCCCTTGCTTCAAGTGTTTTCCTTGACTGGCTTTGCTCATCTGTATATGAATGAATACTGCTTGTAGTGGGGTTTTTTTAAGCTATTTTTTTATTACATTTGGAGTTCTGTGAACATCATGGTTTGCAGCCGAGCGCTAACAGAACGGTGCTGCCTTGCGAGGCAGGGAAATCCAGTGCGGAGAGCAAGCTGAATTCTTTTGCAGAGAGGGAATGTAATTTTATTATTATTATTATTAGGAAAGATATATTATCAGTATTTGCTGATAACAGCAATAACATTTTTGAGGAAATCTCGATCTGCAGCAGATCTAGCCTTGCCACTGTGGATAATTTTGAATGATCTCTCATCAGGTGCACAATAAAACATAACTACTGTGGACAGAGAGAAAGCAGATGGAAAGAGGTCATACTTGGGATTTCCTGATTCAAGGGAGGATTAGGTATTTGACTCCTCAGTTCCTAGGGCTCTAGCTAACACTCACCAAATAAATGGTTTCAATGGTTTAAAAGTTTACCGGCCACAGCTGTTTGCCACTGCTCCGTTAGAGACCCTGCAGGTGCTCGTGCCTCACCTGCTCTGGYTTGCAGCCTGGTTTTGTGCAAGCCCACCTTCCTCGGTGTTTCAACACGCCAGGCTGTGAACTACAGCTGGAGTGTAGGTTCTGCCGCTTCCGTCACCGAGGGAAGGGCAGTAAGGGTTTGGACAAAGAGCGGTGTTAATGTTTTAAATTGCTGCGGCAGGACTTGACAGAGCTCATCTTTCAGAGCCTGAATTCCAGCGCTGCTGCTGACTCCTTTAGTCTACATCTGTACATCACTGCTCACTGAGGCTGTGACCCCCCGTCTCGAAATGCAAATTAAATCACTGCATGTCTCAAGGATTTTATAAAGCTTGATAAACTTTGCAAGTGCTTTGATAYTATCAAAAGATGCCGTAGTAATGCAGACTTAGCCCATCTGTGGGTTTCTGCTGATTTTATGTTATCTTACCCCAAAAACGTGTTTCAGGAGTGCAGGATGATGAGGCTGGTATTCAGTGTAAATAAACATAAGTCTTCGGTGAAGGGTGTTGGCGCTGCGTTTGCTGACCACCGCTCTCCAGAGACGGCAGTTCCTGCTGTTTGCAAAACTCGGCTCAGTGYGTGAGTCACAAATGCACACACCATACATATATGTATTCTATACTGTTACATGTTATTATAACTAATCAGTATTAATTATATTATAGCTATAAAATTTTTGTTATATGTTATATTTTGCCAGGGCCACAGTCGGTTAACACTTCCCTTGGCAGTTACGTTAAGGAAGTACGGAGTTAGCGGAGTAACTGGAGCTCTTTCTATGGAGGAAAATTTTGGGTTGAGCTGGTGCCAGCAGGCTTCCACATGGTGGTAGGATTTGGGGGGTCTGGACTTTCCATTTATAAATATGCATGGACTGAGGAGATAAAAGCAAGTTGGAGATAGAAAGTGATCCATACAGAKCTGTCCTCCTAATGATCAAAGCACAGATTATGTTGTTGGCTGACTTGCAATATTCTATAGGCCTTAGCTGATGTAAGCCTCATTTTTTTTTTTCCTCCTCTCTTTTAGTGGTAATTTAATAACATCAATCTTAACATATTTTGCTGTTTTCAGATTGCCTTTTGCCTTCATCTCCTGTGGCTGATTTTATTTCCCTTCCAAATGTGGTAGAAGTTGAGCCCAGCCAAAAGATTTGGCTTTGCTATTGGCGTTCACAGGTCCGCTAAGCAAGAATTAGACACAGGCAGATTCCCCTGTACCTCTTCATGTATCCTGCCAGCTAGGAAGAGGAATGGTTATGTCTTGTCTCAGCGCTGGGTAGCAGGACAGAAGGAATAATTTCTGATACAAGATAGCCCTGCTTGTAGAAGGGTTAAGTCAGAGGCACGTTCTGCAATTCGTGCTCTTCACCCTGAGCTAGTAACCTCCGTTGGTTGGTCTTCATGGTTAAACCCTCTTGTTTTGTTGTCTCCATACTGCTAAGACAAAGCAATAATTTTGGAGTGCATGACTGGTATTTTAAAGGAAACCTGTGCTTAAAAACCGTAAGTTTTAGTTGCCGTAAGTACAAGTGTAAGGGACTAAATGGGTGGAAGATTTTGACAGGTAGGCAGACAGACTGCATGCCTTGAGCAGGTGGTCGTAGACAGCCCTTTTGATGACAAGAAGGCCAACGTTCAGAGTGTGATATTGCAAGACATCTCGGCTAAAAACGTGTTCTGCTCATAGGGCAATAATTATATTTCCAGTTCTTTTTAGTAGAAAGATACTTAGCTTTTAGTCCTGCTGTGTTTTCAGGTAAGAGCTTATGCTACAGACCGCAGTCAAGTTTGCGTGGGAGTGGTGTATATGAGGGAGAAAGAGAAGTGCTGCTTTAGTGGGGTGACTTCCTTTTAAAGTACCTGTGGTTTGCTCATAGGCTTTTTTCTGAGATTTTTAGAAGCAGCCGGAAGACGTGATCTAGTGAGCAGAGGAAGGTATAATGATCGTGATAAACGTATGATAACTTGTTACCCATCTCTGGTATGGGCTTCATGACCAAGCATGCTGTGGCTGTGCGTTTGGGTGTTCTGTGTTTGGGCTGTGCGTACGTGCGTGTTGCTTACGGATCCTCCAGGATGAAAGTTGCTTACATAAGTGTAAGTCATTATTTTTGTKACTGGTTTTATAGTAGTAAATCTGCCCATTATTTGCTGGTTATCCAGACTTTATGACCCAGTGCGTCCTGTATTGTCACATGTGTGAGAAGGCTTTTTAGGGGAGCGATCAGCCTGAACCCCAATCTCCCTTACAGGTTTTTTTTTCTAATTAAGCTGTCACCGGAAGGAACATCCGGAACAGCAGTTTTCATTTTCGATTGAAGAAAATACATTACGAGTCTTTGTCATTTGATTAAAAAGTTACTTAACCTTTAAATTGCTATAGATGTAAAGATAGCTCTGAGTTTCCAAAGTAATCGCCTCAAAGTTAAAATCAGGAAAATCTTTGTGTAATGAAACCCATATGTCGTGGTGGAAGGATGCAAAACACTGGCAGAGTGGGCTGCTCTAGCAGGAGATTCTGCACCCAATCCTGTTARCCAGGACTGCTTTTGGTAATCCCTCATCTCCTCACTTGAAGGAAATCAATCTGTACTACTGAATCTTTTCAACCAGCAACGACAAAATTTACTGCAGAGAGGCAGCTTGGGGACAGTTGTGGTAGGAAAGGAGCCCTGGGCACCAAGGCTAAATGCGGGATTGAGGGATTGAAGTCCTAAGAGGAGATTATATTAAACCTTACTGTGTTCCCCTATCAAATAGAAATCTCCCCGTCCGCTGCCAGCCGCAGCCCGTCCTGTGCAGTCCCTGTTCCCGAGAGGCGCCGCTTCCTCGGCGGAAGGCTGGGCTGCCTCGGGCCGCGCTCCCCGTKCCTCGGACAGCCCGGCGGCGCTGCGCAGGGCCGGCGCCTGAACGACGGGGGCTGCTCGGGCGCTCGACGTCGTTGCAGCCAGCGCGGGTAACGTTTTTAGAATGTTTTCCCTGTGGTCCTCAGTGCCCCCTCCCTCCTGCCCGCTAGGTGAGGTGAATTTGTAACGGGGCCGTCGCAATCGCTTTGCTGTTGCCGGAGAGGCACGGCGCAGGGGAGGTTGTAAATCGTGGCTTGACGTGGAGACTCCCGCTTCCGTCTCGTGCTGCCCAGCCTCCCCAGTGCCTGTTCGCTGGTACAAAGAAACCCGCGCTCCAGCCCTCTCTTCACTAGGGAAGTCTCTGGTTTAAGCAGCCATTTAAAAAGAAAAAAAATCCCTAAGGTTTTTGGTGCAGTTTTGTCCAACCTTTTAATTAAAAAATTCTACCTCTGTCTGCCACACTACTGGCTTCTGCTGGTCCCTTGGGTAGTTGCTTAAGACAGGTTTTAGCAGCTCTCTTAGACCGCAATCATATTTAGAATGTGGGTGGTGGTTTCTTTATTCGAAAGCTCGTACCTCACTGCGGCAAGCTCCAAAAGGCCCGGTTGGAAATGATATTCCCATTATTAAGGAATCGTTTATCAGAAGCAATACTTGAGCAGAAGAGTCAGTTTAATATTAGAGGCTTTTCTGTGCAAAACCCAGGCTCAAGACGTACTCTGGTGCAGATTAAAGAGGAACAAAGGAGAAATAGCAGGACGTTTCAAAGCAGTATCATGTAATATGTATCTGGCCTGTGTTTACCAGGAATGCATTTAACTGTGATTCTTGGGCAGATCAGAGAGGCAGCTGAAGCAGGGAAAACGAGATTGGAAATGTTTATGCAAACTTCCCCTTAGTTTGGCTGGGATTTGTCTGCRGTATGAGGACGTATTTCCTGGCCATTTTCATGTATATACAAAGACGTAAGGCCCTTTCTTTCAGTTTGGCATCGTATCTTCAAAAATAAAGCGCCGTTGCAAGAGCGGGTATGTGAGGAGAAGAGGAATACAGAATAGCAGAAGGCTGTCTCCTGCTCCTAATGGGATTTTGTAGCAGCATGTGCGAGTTTGTTTCAGAAGTCAGAAATGAACAGATGTTGGTATAAATTACCTCTGTGTCTGATGTCTTGCAAATTAAAAGCGCGGTTGGCATCACTAAACAATTTCACCGGGCTGGGGGGGGAAGCGGGCGGTGATTATTGTAGCAGGTCGGTAAGAATCTTTAAGCTGCAGCAGAACRGGATAGCAAGGATAAAGGAATGAGGAATAAAATGAGAGGTCTGTGAATTAATCAGAAATGTTAACATCTCCGATGACARGCGAACAGGAGGGCACGTGCTCCGGAGCAACCCCCAACCCACAGCAATTTCGGTCGGCGCGCAGGAGGAGGCTGCGCTCGCTGCCTGATTTACGGGGCGCAGCCCTTGCGGGGGGAGCGGAGTTGTCACCGTTCGTATATCTCCTATATGGGACTCGCTCGGGAAAACTTCCCGTGCTCTCGGCCGTAGTTTGACTTTGCGCSTTCTCCGTCGGAAGCGCTTCAGAACCGTGCGCTGTGGTCGGTGAAAGGCGGGGAGGTGTCGAGAATCCGCCGAGAAACCTATTTCTGACTGCARTCTCTAGAAACCTGCGTTTTTGTTTAATCGCGCTGTTCACGCGTGGCAGTCGAGCTCCTCACAAAATCACAGTCCTGCAGCTCGGCAGCGCCGTCTCCGCGCGGATGCGGGCAGGCCTCTCCCGGCGGCTCGCGCCCCGACCCGGGAGGCAGGTCGGGGCGAATCCCGGGCGTTGCAACGCGGAGCACGCGAGCAGCGCCGGCCCGGGAGCGCCGGTACCTACCAAGGTGTCGATAATAACAATTATYGCACAGGGTTCTGGTTGATTCCGGTGCCTCGCGGTTCAGTTTTGGGTAGACGAGTTAGATGTAGTGACCTAAAGACTGTGGGGCTGTAAGGAACATCYTAATCAGCCAGGTTAAGAATAACAAAATATCTTTACTGGAGGGTGAGTATTGAGTATTTTAAGCAGAACAATTTTATTACATTTTAGGTTTTTATTCTAGCAGATTATCCAGTAATATAGAAAGAAAACCCAATAGCAAACCCACCTGTGGTTTTTATGCTAGTTGTCATTTCTCTCAGTAGAAAGGTCAGGAATTGAATGATAAAACAGAAAATGAAGTGCTGTCCCCTCCCTCCCTCCCTCCGGGGTGGGTGGAGGTAGCACGTATGCTTGCATCGGTCCTGCGGATGAAAACCTCCGTGTCTGTCGTCCATCAGTCCAGCACAAAGCTCGCACCTTTATTTAAAAGAAATGAAGGGAAGCACCGGTGGGGAAATTGCCTCTCTCCGGGACTCGGTCACTAATCATGCCGTCTTTGATGCATTGCGTTGTTGTTGTGAGACAAAAGTAGTATTAGGGCTGCTCTGCCAGCCTGTGGGCCTCCGGGCTCACGAGTCAGCAGTGTCTTGCGCAGAAAAGTGGCTGTGTAAACCCTGTTGTAATACAGCTACCAGAGATTGATGGTGCCAAGAGCGAGAGAGAGACTTGTAAACCTTGCCTTGCTGTATTAAACATCGAAGGACTGACAGTGTGGAGAGAGAGAGAAGACCAAAGCTCTATAAACTTTACTTTATTACACCATCCGTAGATGAACTGCACTGAGGGAATATAAACCCCATTATATTACAGTATCTGGGGACTGACACTGCTGAGAGAGAGAAAATGCTGTCTAATTTCTGKTGAGGATCATAGCGTCCAGGGACCAATAATCCTGAAATGGAGAAAGACAGAGTTCCATAATCTCTGACGGATTATAACATCCAGGAACAATTGCTCTGAGACAGAGTGATGGAGATCTGGATTACACCCTTCAGAGATGGATAGTACAAAAGCGGAAAAGGAGATGCTGCAGGAGCATAATGCAGTAGGAATAGAAAGCGTAGATTGTATGTAATGAGACAGCCGGTGGGAATTATTGCCGAGTTTAGGAGATTCCGGGCCTTGCCTGCATTTCTAGATTGTCAGGAATTGAAGCAGGAATGCAGACTGATCGGTTTATTTTTATTTAAGAACAGAATCTTTTCTATTAGTATCAGTGCAAATCTAAATRAATTTCTTATCCCATTTAAAACTGCAAATGATACATTTATTTCTGACTTTTTTTTCTTTAATCTATTCTTTTTTCCTTGTGATTTCAGCTAGAGAAATGACTCGAGGGAAATTCCTCAACATCCTAGAAAAACCCAAGAAGTAGCTGCTGCTTCTGGCGTTTGGACAAAGATACCCCAGCTGGATCACTTTATGTACTGTGGATCCAGGTGAACCCCAGAACTTCTAAGGAGGAGAACAAAGCTCTCGGTTTAGATCTTCRGAAGCAAATGTCTCTATTGCTTCAACAGCTTGTCTCATAACTGGGGAGAAGCATTCCATACGCAGATCACAAGGGTTGCTGCAAATTCCATTGGCATTCAGCGTTTATCTGACCTTAAGATATCCAACAGGACGACTCAGCCCTGACATGCTGTGACAAAGTTACCTGCCAAATTTTTTAAATCCACTATTCAAAGCGATCAACCCCAGGGTCCTCGCTGGATTGCCCTCAGAGGCCGCCCCTGTTTGTAACAYGTAACAGATCTTTTGTGATGGTGGCCAGTGTGCATCACGATGCACTGGCTCTTTCATGTGTCTCTTGTCCTAGATATGTTGCTCTTCTGTATGCAATTTCTGTGTTGAAAGATTTGAGCAGAGTTTGGGGTGTAGACTGATAGTTCTAGCCTTGGTTCTCCAGGAGCATGTGCTTTTTGTGCAGAAGTTGAGTGTCATCTGAGTCCAGTCACTGCCTTAAAAGAAGCGTATCTGGTACTTTGAGGAGGACTTTCAATCTGGTCTATTCACTTTGTTTGGCTTGTGTCAAGTGTTGTGTGTACTGGGAGCTGCTTCTCACCACTAAACGGTTCTCTTGTGGGATCTAGACTGACAGAGCATAGGGAGGGAGGAAGAGTTGTGAGTCATGATGGAAAATATCTCTAGAGAATCTTTGGCCAGTACATTTAAACAACAACAACAACAACAACAAACTTTTATCAGCCCCCTGCAAACCACAATTTACTTATGGAGCTAGAAACAGAAGAAAGTTAGAAATAAAGTTAAAAAGCTGAAAGGCAATAACACATTCATGTAGAGAGAGCTCCAAGTAGTGCCAGCAGGCTTGTTAGCCCCACTGCAAGGATCTTCTGCCCAAACAAAAGCTTCACACTTCTGAAAAAAGCATTCCTTGATGTTTTCCATTATATTAGGAAAACAGCAACCTCAAAACTTGCTTCACCTACAAAGCTAGAATTTTTGAAGAGAGAATTTTCTGGTATCTGGTGTCTTTTGGCACAAAATTTTGGGAGTTACTCATCTTACGATTTAATGCCTTTTTTTTTTCTTGTTGATGCACTTCTGTATGCTCATCCCTGAGAGRAGGTAGGGAGCGTGTTCAGATAGTGTATTTAAGAGAAGAATTTTTTTCATTTCATCCTGTTTCCTTTTCCTAGAAGGCAGCATTCTAAGCATTAGTAAATAGGTGGTTATTTTTAGAATAAAAACAGAATATTGAAACATTGGGTAAAGAACTGTTTGACAGTTTGTTTGTTTTTTTTTTCCCCTCTCTCTCTCCATTCAGAAATGCCATTTTTAGCATGCAGGATTTTCAGAATTTGTCATTTCCCAGACTGCAATCACATGCGAGGGGAGGAATGACTTGGAATAGTACTTGTGCTGCATCATTAATAGTTTGTCCTTAGAGCATTGCATATTTCTGTCTTTGCAGAGAGAGGAGACTGTTTTCAGGTGTGTGTGCAATAAGGAGGAGGAGATTTTTAATCAAGTAGACTTCTCTGAATTTTTACTAAAATGCTTGTGGCCTTTCAATCTTCAGTCTGTGGTTGCTTGTTACCAGTCAGAACYAGGCTCATTTTGGACAGCTCCTGTTAACTAAGTTTAAATAATTAAACCCCAAATTCCAGAAAGATCATATACAAGTACTGAATATTTAGGCATGTCTGGAGTCTGATTTTTTTTTTTGTAAATGTAATGGATTTATTTCCATACTTCAAATTTTGCAGGACTAAGTTTAACAGAGGAACTCTATCCATTGAAAGCATGAAAGATGGTACAGGAGAATGTGAAGAGAAGCTAGAAGTGGTAACTCGAGACAGAAAAAACTTGCTGGTGCAAATTGGTGTTGATGTAGCTTTAACTATTAACTTATACGTTTGAGATGCAATATTAGGTTTGTTTATCATATTTATAGTGTAAATACACACACATATAATATTGGGATACACAGCCTGTATCACCAATGTGACTTTGTGCATATTGAAGAGGTTTATACGTTCAACACATTCAGGAATTTGAGATCTGAAGGAAGGAGGAATGTAGGGGAAGAYATCAAAGTCTAACCTGGAAATATATGTGTATTTTCTGATATATTTAGTAAGTAGTAAGAGATTTCCATCTTTTAGCAGTTCTTAGTAACATTCCTGTGTTTTGTTCTTTTTCCTTTTAATAAAAAAAAATGTCTTTACCAGATGCAGAAGTACTTATCTATAGGGCAGCAAGTAATATATGCTTTAAAACTGTGATATTTATTGGCTTTGTACTTGTGATCTGTAGAGATGAGTCAGTGATGTATTTTTAGTGGTAATATTTAGATGTATTTGTGTGTGTTAGCCAGCAGACTGTAATCTGTTACTGCTCTGTGGTCTCATAATAAACACAAAGCTYGCAGAATGCTCTGGGCTTCCAAAATAGCTCCTTAGATCATAGAATCATAGAATCRRTAAGTTTGGAAGGGACMTCTGGAGATCATCTAGTCCAACCTCCCTGCTCAGCAGGGTCACCTACAGCATGGTAGACASGGTTGCATCCAGGTGGGCCTTGAAGATCTCCASAGAAGGAKACTCCACAACCTCTCTGGGCAACCTGCTCCAGTGCTCCGTCACTCTCACAGCGTGTCTTCCCCCTCATGTTCAGGCAGAACTGCCTGTGCTTCAATTTCTGCCCATTGCCTCTTGTCCTGTCACATGGGACAGCTGAAAAGAGTTTGTCCCTATCCCCTTGACACCCTCCCTTCAGGTACTTGTACACATTGATCAGATCCCCCCTCAGTCTTCTCTTCCCCAGCTCTCGCAGCTGTTCCTCAGAGGGCAGGTGCTCCAGCCCTCTGATCATCTTTGTAGCCCTATGCTGGCCTCTCTCCAGTAGCTCCATGTCTCTCTTGGACTGGGGAGCCCAGAACTGGACACAGTACTYGAGATGAGGCCTCAGCAGGGCTGAGTAGAGGGGCAGGATCACCTCCCTCCACCTGCTGGCAACACTCTTCCCAATGCACCCCAGGAGACCATTGGCCTTCCTGACCACAAGGGCATTGCTGGCTCATGGTCAACCTGTCATCCACCAGCACTCCCAGGTCCTTCTCTGCAGAGCTGCTCTCCAGCAGGTCAGCCCCCGGCTTGTACTGGTGCCTAGGGYTATTTCTCCCTAGGTGCAGGACTCTGCACTTGCCTGTGTTGAACCTCAGGAGGTTCCTCTCCACCCAACTCTCCAGCCTCTCCAGGTCTCTCTGAATGGCAGCACAGCCCTCTGGTGTGTCAGCCACTCCTCGCAGCTTGGTATCATCAGCAAACTTGCTGAGGAGGCACTCTGTCCCCTCATCCAGGTCATTGGTGAGCACATTGAACAGGATGGGACCCAGTACTGAGCCCTGGGAGATGCCACTAGCCGCAGGCCTCCAAGTAGACTCCACGCCACTGAGGACAACCCTCTGAGCTCTGCCTTTCAGCAGGTTCTCAATCCACCTCACTGTCCACTCACCTAATCCACACTTCCTGAGCTTCTCTAGGAGGATGTTCTGGGAGACAGTGTCAAAAGCCTTGCTGAAGTCAAGGTACACCACGTCCACTGCTCTGCCCTCATCTGCCCAGCCAGTCATTCCATCATAGAAGGCTATCAGATTGAGATGAGAAAGCCATGCCTTAGCCACCTAGAAAATACTGTTCTTCAGGCTCTTTTCACTATTAGGGTGGATAACAAGGTGCTCCTGTGTGTACTGCCACCTCAGATTTTGGCCTGTGCATGCTCCGTTTTCATCAGTAAATAAGTATTTGGCAATATCCAAGTGGAACTGAGGGTTTTAACACCTTGTTGAACCCCATTTCTTTCTCAGTTTATGTCCTTCCCAAGCTGCAATGTTTGTGAAGGATGAGAAAATCTGGGTGGCTTTTGATTGGTGATGATCTTCTGTATTTGGAAACAACAACAACAACAAAAAGTTTTGACAAATTAAATGATGGGAATGAAGAGTATATTAAGATCAAAATTTGATAATATATGARCTAATGTATTGCTTTATAAAGTGTTTTCACATGTCAGTATGTCAAATGTTACTGTGAGATTCTTGGAAATAAAACATTTATTTAGTTCATTTTAAATGTCAGTGTTACATAAATTTAGTTTAGAAGCTGTTTGTGTCAGTCTGAGTATCAGATGCTTTGCTGTTTAGTCCACCGGAGGAGAAATTCTTGTTCTATTAATCCATTGCCACTAGACTTTTATAATGATAATAAAGAGGCTAGTACTCCATTACCCAGTGTTTTGCCATTGTAAAGTTGAGAATTTTGGAACAGTCCTATAGCACAGAGCTTTTCAGTTTTGCTTGATATTTCCCCCACCAAGTCAGCTAGAAATGACAGTATCTGTATATGCATCTGTCAGGAGGAGACCCAAGAGTAACGTCTTTCTACCGAGTAACGAATACTGGTGCTTGGAGTGCACCCTTTCCCAAAGCACTCGCTTGGAGCGCTCCAAAGAGCCGTTGGACTTTTATTTTACCGTACTGAGCATCATTGCCAGGGTGAACTGCCTCAGTCCTGTTACCTTCCGCTAAAGGAAGTGGCTGTCAAATGTAAGCAGTGACATGAATTGATTCCTTAAATACTTGTTTCATGGCAGTGTTTGCAAAATGAGTTATTATCTGGACGGTAAGTGAGCCATCTGTTACATGGCTCTAAATGGGAGCCAAAACCAATCTGAGCTTTATGAACTTCAGTGAATAGTTCAACAGTTGGTGATCCTGATTTTGTTATGGTTTGTAGTAGAATATGAAAGACATAAAGGTCTCCTCTACTCTTACATATGCTTTGTTGTTGTTATTCTCCAGGAAGATCTCTTGAACCTCCATAGAAGAATTAAACTCAGTCTTTTAACAGGTGAGCATCCAGACTGCCAGAAGCACAGCAGAATGCATCAGACTTTTAAGAACCAGTTATGATCAGCAGGCGATAGAGCCAGGAGATTTGAGATTCAAAACTGACTAATCCAACTCAGAGGTAATGTTTGAACCTTATTCTATGTTACTGATGACTCATAAAAATGTCAGGTGCTATATTACAAGCCATATCAAAGGGCCGTTCTGCCTGTAACCTTCTCTTGGGTTATACGCCATTGTAGGCACAAAGGGAAGGGGGTAAGCGTAAGACTTGCATGGAGTGATTTTGCTTTGCGTTAACTTACCCAGCATCCATCAATCTGTTTTAGGAATTTAGCTGGTAGTTGAATTTGGTCCACAATGGACACTGCCCTCCATAAATTGTCTCATTTCTGATTCATCTGTATGCTTGGTCTTTAAAATGCCCCTTGAGAGTGACTTAAGACAAACAATGCTGCTTCATTTTTTTTAAAACTCTTTACCTGATAATTCCATTTTAAATCTTTTATTTGTTTTATTTTTAGGAACAGTAATTTTTTGTTACCTTTTTTGCTGTCTGTACACCATGTTTTTGTGGCTTCTGTGATGTTTGTGTTCTGTGCTTCTGTTCATCTCCCTGCAATTATCTGTCTTGTATTAYGGCCTTCCTCAGAGGGCATAATCAAAGCTGCAGGGTATTCAAAGTGTGGGCATACTGCGGAGGCATGTAGGCCCTAATCACAGCCTGTATTTTGTTCTTTCCCTATTTTCTCTCGCGTCACTGTGGCCTGAAGCCCATTTTGTGTGTCTATAAGAACAGGAGCCTCACTCAGATTTGTAGTGTGTGCATGCTGCTGAACTCATCGACTTCATCTTTGCTCACAGGAACTGGTCTTAGGCAAACAACACTTCTTCCAAATCACGACGACAGTTGTGACAACCTTTTTATGCTAAGGAAGATATACTAGGCAATTCCATCACTGACCTGTGCAGTACCTAAAAAAACATAAATTGCATCTTTGCATTAAGACCTGAAATCCTGGACTTGTCTCCCACCATAAACTCAGTAACATTGCATAAACAATTCTGTAATACTTCTCAACTAATATCAATTTTTCGATATCCACAATCAGAAAGACAACCAGTAAATTACTATTACAGAAAATCCATGGATTAATGCRTCTACTCCCATAAAGCTAGCAGTCATTCAAAACGCCAAAGATAAAATCTAAATTGAGGCATTCAAGCATCATCACATTTGCTCTGAGTTCATATAGTTCCTCCTTCGAAGGAAGAATCGCAAGCAACAAGGATGCCCTTAAAGGGGAAATGCATCATGTCCTGTGAGTTGCCGGACTGTGGCGAACAGACTGAATAGAGTATGAAAATAATCCTCACCCCTTAACATTATATCCCTGTAGTGATACGTTTTAAAAAGTCATTAAACAATCAGTCTATATAGGAAGAAGATAATATTTTGAAAGAAAATTTCCCAGAGTTGCCTCTCTGCATCTTCAGCCCAGCAAAATTGCAATCGGATGGAAATTTCCCTCCAACCCTCAATAGAATGAAGGCGATTAGAGCAACAAATGCAAAATTTATAATAGTATTTCTACAGTCAGTACAGTAAAAGCTTCCCACCACAGATGTAGCAAAACCCATGGTTCCTACATATACATTCAGAGATACTGTGTTTGATGCCAAATAAGCATTATTCATCTAAGGAAATGTCTTCAAAAAAGAAGAAAAACTTCTTCGAAAAAATACCCTGATGGTATGTCTGAGAATGATTTTTCTCAAAATTTACTCAAAGTCTTTGCTTTTCCCTGAAACTACTATGGCTACAGCTAATTTCGAAAATTTTATTTTCCTTATTTTGACTGATCCGTCAGAGAACAGCCCGTAAGGCCTCCTAGATCTTTCCTGCAGGAGAACAGCTCACTTAAATCCCAGTTCTTCTCTTGTGCATTGTTGACACTTGTTTACTACAAGCTTTGTCATCTCACTGCCCCCTCGTTTCTCTGTATTGCTGACAAGGCTTTTGACTAGCCCAGGCCCCATAACAGTCCTTGGGGGATAGGCTGCCAACCTCCCCTTTTTATGAAAACTGACCATTTATTCCTGTCAGTTGTTTCCTATCTTTTAATCTATTATTGATCCACAGGAGGACCTTGTCCATTATTTCATGATAGCTTGGCTTCTTCAAGAGCCTGAGGAAAGCTTGAACAAAATTCAAGATTACATCACTACGTCATCTTTATCTACATGTAGTTTATTTCTTGATAAATACCCAACAGATGTATGAAAAAAAGTTTTCTACTACAAAAGCTATATTGGCTCTTGCCCATTAAAGCCTATGCAGCCCTACATCTATTCTGTTCTTTTTTAGCTAGGCACAATTTCAGCCTATTTACACTGTCTGATGCTAAAGCTTATTGGCCTGAAGTGTGAGCTGAAGCCCTTTATAAGGATTCTTGCCACGTGTCATTTGCCATTCCTCTGATGCATGATTTAAGGTAGAGGTTGCACACCATATTTAGTATTTCAACACTTTTCCTATCTTGGGTCATCCAGAACTTTCCAGTGATTGTCCATCTGTTGGCCCCACTGACTCTTCTGTCATCTCACATACGTGAAAGTGAGGAGCTTTCAGGCATTTTAAAAATTTTGCAATGAAGCTGCAGATCTGTATTAGTTCCCCCCCCCACACACACACACACACTCTTTAGATTTTCAAGGACAAATGTGCAGTGAAAAGAGTGGAGACAGGGAGCAAAACACTGACCATTGCTGGTTATGGGATAAAACTCCTGCTGACTTTCAAGAACCAGAATTTCATTGTGATAAAAGATGAACCTTGATATTTTTAAAAGAAAAAAAATGGGAGGGGGGGCTGGAGCCTTTTGGTTTTATGTGATACTCTGATTCTTAGAATCCAAGCCRTTCTAGAGATGTTTTATCTTTCCAATGCTATCCCTACATCAGTGGTTTTAGTTTCTTTGAAGAGGATGAGACATGCAAAAACATGCAATAATGAAGCATATGGGTTTCAGATGATCACCATTATAAAGACACCTGAAGTTGCCAGAAAAGTATGGACCAATCCATCTTTCAAAGAGCATAACCCGGACTCTACATGCAGTATGTGCAATATTGCCATACTTACTTGCATCGCACTAGAGTTTTCAGTGTGGAGGGATCTCTTCACGTTCAGACTCTATCATCCACTGAAACTGCTGATGCTTAGACTTGACCTTTTCCATCATGTCCCTTTGAGCAGAATGACTGACTCCAGGCAGCTGATGCTTGTGCAGAATAGGCGTTTTTTTGTTGGGTTTGTGTGGTTGACCTCTGGCCTGCCTGCTGATTCCTATAATGCAGATCAGTGACCAGTGAAGCCAGAACGCTCCCTGCCTGTCTCTGTTATAGACACCTCAGGAAAGAACAGAAAAGAGGAAGCGGGGTGAGCTTGAAAGCGCTTACTTAATTGCTAGTAGAAAAAATGGGTAATAAGAATGACCTTGCACCTTATTTATTGACCATATCTCTGGGGGGACAAAGTACTTGACTTGATTCTGTATCACTTGAAGGGCTGCCTCCGTGACCAATAGCTGGCGAGTAGGTGTGTAATAACATAGGGTAATTAAATTTTGTGCTTCAAGGCACTTGGATGCCAGGAGGATTCCCCTCCCACAAATGCCAGGCTCATCTAACAACTTTTCTGATAATCATAGAAGCTTAAAGCTAATTCTGAAGCATTAGAAATTTGGCATTTACCATCTTACACTCACCGCTATAGTCCAAAATGCAATAGGTTATGAACAAAAATGAGGAAGAGGGCTCCTAATCTGCATGAGGAAGAGGGATAAGTATCCAGCAAAGATACCCCAGTGGAGATGGATACTCAGGTCGCCTGGTTTTGTGGCCTTTATTTTATTTTCCTGTCCCTGTGTTAAGGTAGCTGTTATTAGTCATTGCAAGTTTTCATTGATTTATTTATATATTGTATATCAATTATCCTAAATTGCTTTTCTAGCTAATCACCTGCCCCGTCTCTTCCTTGCACTGTGTATGGGTTAGTTTATCACCTTCGTCACTCTGTCTTCCCACCTAGCAAATCCTTGTCCCCTGCTTAGAGCTCAGAAGGCAGATGGGACAATCTGCCAGGCCAGGGGCTCTAGATACTTCTGGCCAGACGTCTCGGCCTGATGTTCAGAAGTGATCAGTATCTAATCAACTGCACTGAAGCCAGCGGGCTCTGCAGGCATGGAGTGCTATGAAAAAAATCAGTTGAAATATTTTGTTCAAAATGGGCTTGTTGTCAAAAAATGTCATTTG
This sequence comes from Rhea americana, assembly GCF_003343005.1. NCBI lineage: Eukaryota > Metazoa > Chordata > Aves > Rheiformes > Rheidae > Rhea > Rhea americana. The sequence goes on from NW_028185927.1 coordinate 7,020,566, forward strand.
TTGTAGAGGAAATGTTTTGCTGAAACATACTTTATTGATTAAGAAAGTGTGCGGTTGAAAGAGGGAGTATGAGTCCTTCCTCAATCTTGTTTTGATCTAGGACTTTGGACTGGGGTCTCCTATCCTTCTCTTGCCTTCTCCTTTTGGAAATTCTTATATTTTTAGTCATTTTGTGGATGTCTTTAGAAATCTGTCCTGTGATACATGCTCCCTTCCATGGGAACTGACAGGATGCCATTTATCTACATGCTCCTTCCGAGTCTGAACTCTGAGGTAGGCCCATAGCATTGCCTCACTGGAGAGAAGCCAGTGCCAGGTCTCTGTCCTACATCTCTTTTAAAGTAAAGGAGACCCAAGCGGGTCTTAGTGGAGACTGAAGGCAAACCTTTGCAGTTACCCAGTGTTCTCTGTATTCAGTGTTGCTCCTTCCACGACTACCAAACAACCCAGCTAGTTTTTGCTTTGGAACAGCATAAAAGCAAATGTTTGTTTTTGATTACGTGTGTCTGGGTGGAAGCACAGATACGCGCGTGCTGTTAGCGCCTGGAAAGGAGCGGGTAGGTCAGCGATTAGTGCGTGCACAGGTGGACACTGGCGTCTGAGAGCTGGAGATAGGGTGGAGAAGGGCTTTGTCTCCAGCAATGAGGAGCTGATGCCAAGCAATGTGACCTGTTCCCTTTGGCCCTGTTCTGCATAGCTGGGCCCCAGAGCCTGAGCTGCTTTTCTCACCGTTTCCCCGCTTCCCCTTTCTCTCTAACTGCCCGAGAGGCAGCTCCCGTTGCTGCTAGTGGCGCAGGGAGCGCTGGCTGTCGCTTGTTAGAAGAATTCCCCCAAGTCAGACCTATGGTAAGAGCCGTGTGAAGCGGAAGACAATTAGGGGCTTATTAGTGTCCTGGGGAGACGTGTAACTTGTGTTGCTGGGACTTACCAAAACAGCGAGAGTCTTACCGGCAAGCTCCAGCCGAGAAAAGACTGAGGAATTGTCTCACCTAATTACGGGGAATGGACCTCTTTGTGTTTGTGATTCGGTACGGTTGTCCGATCGCTTTTCTCTGGCTGCTGGCTCAGGCCGAGCTGGAAGTGTGCTAATTAGAAGAGAAATGGACGTAGTGATCCTGTCAGCTCTCGTTACCGGCGTGGACAAAGCCGAATATTATTCTGAGGCAGTGTTTTGTGAGTGTCCCCCTTCCAGCTCTCATTAAGGGAAAGGTTGGTGGACGGGGAAGGGATTCGACCACATGGGTTGGCTAATGGAGCACAGTTACCGTTACTGTGCTAATTAACGGGCTCAGGAGGCAAATGTTTCTCCAACCAGCAGTCCCAGCAGCTGCAGCTGGTGCTTCCAAAACTCCAACCATCTCTCTGGCAAGCGAGGAAAACACCGTATGTACAAGGGGAAGGTGGTTTACTTGGGACAAATCTATCAGACATCCAAAAGGGCAAAAGAAACACTAAAATGGTCATCAAAGAGACTGAAAGGACATAAGGCTGCAGGAGCTGGTTGAGCTCCAGCAATCCCTTCCCCCTACGCATTCGTGTAGAGTGCAAAGTGTCATCTTCTACCCTGCCAAGGTAGGAATGAGCAGCATAGAAAAAACTGAGGAATTAAAAGGGCCTTTAGATGCTGCCAAGAAATTCTTACCTTCATCACACTTGTAGTCTGCAGTGAGAAGCAAGATAGTTGTGTATATCGGGGTTTTTCTTTTGCTCCAGAAAAGTGGCTCTGTTTGAGACCTTCAGGTAGAGAAAATCCCTATGTTTCACATAGGTTAAGGCAGGTGAAGACGATGACAAGCGACAGGAAACACTAAAACAAGTGTGCATTTGTATGCCATAAGCCTAAACCTGCTACAGCAAAAGTAGAGAGTTACTGGARAGACGGAAGACAAAACATGGAGCCACAGCAAGTCTCTAGCGTCACAGCACTTGAGGAGGCCTCAGCAGGATGGAAGAACAGTGGGTGTTAAGGAGGGTCAGTGGAAGTGAGTAGTTTTATCTACTGTACATACAGTACATGTTTTTGTTGATGCCTTGGTGTTTTGGGGAAGGAACATAGTGACTTGTGCAAATAATTGCTGCTTGATATTTGAAAAGATACTGGAATATATCAATGATTAAGCCTGATTTGGGATGTGATGGTTCTTTGAAAGAGGCATTCAATCATTAATTAATCAATGACTTTGGGCTAGATAGATACTAAATAAATAAAAAATACACTATGTTGTAAAATAGATACAATGTTGTCCTAAAACTTCCAATTTTCTTTCTTTCTTTTAACAACGTACTTGTCCTCTTTCAACTATTTTTGTTCTATGATGGCCTTTAATTCTCTGGATAGAAACTGTGTGGCCAGGAGAAGCATTTTTCCTCTGTTTTTCTTTARTTAGTTATTCTTGCAGCAGATGCTGAACCCTGCCCATCTGTCCCCTGCAGTTAGGCCCTTGCTAGCAGGCCTGCAGATTTCTGTGGTGGCCAGGGTGCATTTCTTTAGGGTTCTGTTACATCACCTTATGCTGGAGAAGTGGCAGTGTTACTCTTCTGACTGGAAAAAAGTCCTTCCTGTTTAATAACCTCATATTACGGTTTTTCCTTACCATCTATCCTCTTACTAATTTTAGGACAATCAGAAAGTGTACCAATATCTGTGCCTSTGGTGAGGCTCCAAAGAGAAGATGATATGACCTTGCAAGATCATGTTCAGCCATGGACTAGGAGGAATCAGCAGTGTGGAGAGAAGTCAGATGTGGGAGAAGTGGAAAAGAGATTATTAAAGATGATGTTGTGGGAAAGTGGAAGGATTTGAGATGTTCTGAATCTCACACAAAACTTTCAAACCTTTGTTTGAAACCTTTCAAACCTTCAAAGCAATTACAGCAGGGAAGCAAGGCGAGACAACAGTATCTTTTCCTGCAAGAGGAACCTTAATGGTTCTTCATATTTYGGAAGAGATCCCTTGAAGTTTGGAAACCACTCCTAAACAGCAGACTTAGGGAATAGTTTGCCTTCCCCCTTTCCTTCTTTGTCCCAATTATCCCAATTGTCCCACTTGTCCTTCAATCCCTCAGACTTAAGAAGAGCAGTAGGTTCAAAGCATGGGGCACTGTCTTTGACATTTCTCTTGCTATTCCATCCCTTTCTGCATGTTTAAGTACTATTTTCAAAAGTATCTTGTCAAGGTTTAAAGCTACAAGGGGCTTCACGCCAGCCTTTCTTGGGTTGTTTGTCCCTTATGGCTGTTCCAGTGAGAAGGTTATCTGTGTCTTTTCCAAGGCTTCAGCAATAGTCTCCTATCATCTGGGACGGAGCTCGAAGTCTGCTCTGTGGCTTGTGCCTCTTTATTTTTCTATCTCCGATAACTCTGAATCCAGCAAGAATCCTTCCCTTGGGGCAGTACCTACCCTGTCCATGTCATAGCCCTACAGAACTGTAAAAGCCTTCCACTTTCTCTTCCCTTTTAGCTGTGGATTATTTCCTACTGGCTGCTCTGATCTCTTGAATCTTGAGTCCTGATGCAGGACTGATACTTCTCAAGCCCTCTTTGGAGATCTTTTCTGCAAAGAGGTTTATTCCAGAAGAATCCTCTTACTAAAACCCAGAGAGGAAACAGGAAGACCGTTACTGCATCTGACTTACCCCAGTGAGATGGCAGCTTTTATGCTGCCTCACAAATAGAAAGAGGCAGATAGAGAAATATTTGAATGTAATTACTTCATCTGACCTGAAGTTCTCCAGCAGATGCTTAAGAAAACCTGCATCACCACTGCTTTCAAATGTCCCAACAGAACAGATATATAACAGCAATTTTTGAAGAGGAAGAAATACTGTTACTTTGAACCTCGGGGATGGACACCAARTATGGATTACTTACCTAGCTTCACRGATATTTCAGTATCTGGTCTGAAGAGGAGTGCTAAATCACTCGCAGAGCACTGAAGACCATCACAACAATCTTCATGCTCTAGAAGCTCAGGAGTGGAGTGACCTCCCTGAATAAGGATTGCTGAAATTTCCAGCATCAGGTCTACCTAAAGAGACTGGGACTCACTGGCAGCCACCAGGAAAAAGGACTCCAGGAAGGCAAATTGCTGGTTTTCATACTCGACCTTGGTTTGTTTTGCCTAAGGAGAGAAGAGAGTTTTTGCTCTTATAGCTCTAATGTACAATCCTGTTATCATGCTGTATAAATAATATAACCCTAAATTTCTGACTTCCAAACACAGAGAAGGATGGACTGAGTACAAAAATGTTGYTTTTGTGTCTTCCTGCATAGGACGTTCTGGTGAAGAACATCCTCTGTACAGATTAGCAGCACTCAAGAATATTGTTAAGCCAGATCACAAATAGGCAGAGTGCAGATGGAGGGAAAGGGGGTGATGGTTTCTGGTGTTCCTCACTAAGACCTGGTAGCATTCACATGTCATTTGCTAATTGTACGGTAGCTGACCTGTGGCCCGGAGTGGTGCTGGAGGAAATCTCTTTAGTAGTTTGAGTTACCAGTTGCATTACAGTAATCATTTAAGGCACAGTGGCCCCAGCAAATATCAAAACTGTTGTACCGTGAATCCTGTAAAAACATATTAGGGGAAAATCTTGGTCCTCAAGCACTTATGAGTAGATAAGGCAGTACCAGAGTGGGAAGAGAAACAGAGACACCAAGATGCAAAGAAAATTGTTGGAGGTAATCCAGCAAACACTGTTCAAATCCTGTGAATTCTTAGCCCCAGTCTAGTTGCCCTTCTACTGCTTGCCATCTGCCTTGTTGTTTCATTAAATAGATGTGGCTTAAAAAAAAAAAAAAAAAAAGTCAAGCACCTGAGCAACTGACAGGCGTAAGTAATTTAAATAATAATGAATTACAGTGTGATATAGACATTTAATCTTCCTTTTAAAGACCCTTAAGAAGTATTCAGAGAACTAAATTTTCTGAAAAATTACCTTAATGCAGTGTTAGAGATTGAGAATTTAAAAACACAACACTAAAAATGAAGGTCTCTCCTAGTGCTATTAACTGCYACAATATGTGAGTTGTACACATTTAGGAGAGCTATGACAATTACGGAGATCCTAATAATACTTGTAGCGTTTCCCTTGATGTCCRAATGCTCATTCTGCCCCTTCCCTACTTTCTGCAGCCCTTTACACCCATGCAGAGAGGGTGTTAGTGCTGCTTTCCAGATTTCCTATCATTCTGCACTTGCTCAGCCCAAATATTTGGCAGCAGAGCAGGGAAGGAAAAACAAAGCCCTCCTTAAAATGTAATTTTCCTAATTCTGCAATGTTGGAATCCTTGCTTGTGCTCTGATACTGTAGTTACTGTGGATCTGATCCTGGCAGCATTAACAGGGAACATTGTTAAAATGATCACTGCAGTACTACGAGGATCTAGTATTATTTGCCCTAGCAAAAGAGGTTTCTTCTCATTTCCTTCAATAACTTCTGAAAGGGAGGCACTTGCTACAATAAATAAATTAACCTACCTTRCTGTGTAATGTGACCAAGTAAGATTTACAAGGAGCCTTACTAACAAGTATCAAAACATTATTAGCAAGCTATTTTGATGGGAAAGGATTGCAGAAAAAGAGTGAGATGGAGTCTGAGTGAAGGAGGAGAGTCAGAAAAAGAAAGGAGGGACTCAAAACTCGAGGAGAGGCAAGAGATAAGAAAGTGTCGTTTGGAAGATAACAAGGAGAACAAGGAGACAGGAAGCTGGAGAGAACGCGAAAGAGGTGTGAAGAAGGCATATGGTTAGAAATGAAGTTTAAGATGAAAAATAGTGAAAAGAGAGCAAAAAAGAAGGGGAGAGAATAAGAACAGATACTGGTTTTCAACCAAAAGGAGGCCAGGGAAAAGGAGAAGTTTGATGAGGAGTGGAACCAGGTAGTGAAGCCATTTTCTTCTTATGGATGTGTTTCTCAAGATTGGCTTGTGTGGATTCTCTGCTGTCTATCAAAGGGTGAGCTTACACTTCAGTGAGGGCAGTAATAGGATTTCTTTCTTGTCAGCTGGTTCCTGTCACAAAATGTACAGAAATATAATATCTACTCTCCAGAAAATTGTCTGAAGTTGGCCAACGTGTTACAGAGTTGTCAGGATAACCCCACACACATGTGGTGGAGGGTAAGATAAAGTGGTGAATAGGCGAAATTGTAAATGAACTCAGTGATAGAAAAGGGGAAAATTAAGAAAGAGGGGATATCATATCTATTTTAACGCACTCAGCTTGCTTTATTGCTATTTCCTAGTTTTACCTTAAAAAACCCCACAAAACCAAAAAAACTGGGATCTATTTAGAGCCTTCCTCCCAAACCAGGCTAACCTCACTGTAAGCGTCTGCTCCAGGCATTTCTGGAGGGGGAGGTCTTTAACTTCAGTTTTATGGCTCCAGCAGGAGAACGGGAGATGCTCCAAGAGCTCCCCTGCTGCGTACTCYAGTTCTGCTGGGAACCACTCAGCACGTCAGCAAACTGAAAAAGTGGTGCCTTTTCTCTAGGACCTGCGTCGTTACTGTCATCTCAGGAGCTGCAGTACACCAGCAAAACCTGTCCACGACCCCTTTTGACAGTGTACGCGATGCACGTGGGACACAGATACCACAAGGGGCTTGCGGTTGCTTGATATGGGCATGAATTGCTCAAATTCAGTGGTTATTTTTCTGCTATCCTTCGTTGCAGATTCCTCACAGAGTATTTTCTAGGCACCTCCCTGTCAATGGGTGTTGTGGTTTGGGCAATACTTGAATTTTTATAATTGGACTCTCGTTTTATGTATCCCACATCCCTGTGGTGTATCCCACGTGTCCCTCTGCATTTTACTCTCTTAACAAAATTGCCTGATTTCCAGACAGAAGTTGTCCTGTTAAAAGGTGTTGGATAGGACAGAACCAAACACTGATCTCTGTCACCATTAGACCTCTCTCTCCAGCACAATACCTTTTTAAGCATCATTATCCTTTATTTTTGGCTCTCCAGCCAATTTTTCATTCCATGTGGTGGCGTAACCAAGCCAATCTGAATTAATTTTGAGTAGGATTTACGTATCAAATTTTCACTGAAATCCAAATGCATCAAATCCATCATGTTCCTATCATCCACTAATTTTATAATTCTATTAAAAAAAAGCAATCAGGTTTCTCCAGCACAATTTGTTCTCTATAAATCCCCAGTGCTGATAATTGTTTCCTTATCGTCTAGATAGCTAGTGATTTTTTCTTGTCCATTTTTTTTGTTTTAATACTTTACTGTATATTCCCAAGAACTCTAAATAATTTACTTTTTTTTTTTTTAGATCAACAGATCACATAATCTCCAGGCAGCTGCCTAGTTTTCATAATTGTCCACRGTAAGAAAGGTATATATGCCATTTCCCTTATGGTGAGCGAATAGATGGCTTGTTATAACAAGTCCCAGTCCTGAAAACTTCAAGTAGCCAAACCTATGCTCTCAGTGAAATGAATGTGTGGACATCAGCTTTAATCCAGTCAGATTTTTTGGCCTGATAATATTCATTCTAGGCAATTGCTATTGTCTACTGAAGAAGTATCAGGAGGGCTTTTCCCCCCTTTTTTATAATGTTCATAAAATTGTTAAATTAAAATGAAATAAAGATATTGTCTAAATAAGCTRTATCTCTATATATGTGTATGTAAGCTATGAGTACTATTAAGGCAGGCTAAGAAAAAKAACCTTATTGTATCAGAATCAGATCAGTAAATTAATTTATTCTCAGCATTGGGTTGGAGATCACTTATCAAGTTAATGCCAAAAATAAATAATCCCTGTAAATTCTAAGGTGTGTGTTGAATTGGTTATAAATCCCAACTCCAAGGTTTACCAAAGTCAAAAAAATCTGTACTTTGAAGGGGTGAATATCTGATGTCTATTAATATCTAGCATCTACACCCCAATATCTGAATCACAAATTCAAAATGTCTTTATTTGGGTCAATGWGTGGATAGATATTCTGAGTCAGCTGTCCACTTTCCTCCTTTCCTCAGATTCATTTGTCCAGATCTGCAGGAGGCACCAACAGTGCTCTAGTCAAGAGTTTCCGCACAGCAAGCCTTTTACTGCCTGCTGCTTGTGCCTGACTTGKGTGGTTGGGTAACAGACCACTTGATACATCCACATCAGCCCCACATTTACCAGAAAGTCCCGTTTTCTTCTGCTCCTGTGGTCCTTGCTTGGATGCCCAGAGAGGTGAATCACTGGAAGAAGAAACTTGCTTGGTGATATCATGACTTACTCTTTCCAAGGCAACCATTCTTGGAGGCTCCAGGAGGCTGGTCCTCCTGGTGTCTTTTTGCTCTAAAAAGAAAGGTTTCCTTGTCTTTGATTCATGTGGTTCATAAACTGTATTCAGTTGGTCTTGCAGCACCTTGAAACAAATTCGACATGAGTTCCCTCCTGGAACCATTCGTTTCAATTCAAACAAGTCTGCAGCAGGTCAGCACTGGTGAGTATGAATGTAAACAGTCTCGTGTAAGCTAACTGTTCAAAAATATTCTTTATTTTCCATAGCGTGTAAACTGTTGGCTTTCAATTCTCCTCTTACTCAAAATGCTAAAATGCTGGATATGTAACAATAAGGTGGTTTGGTCTCATTTGGGTCAAATGTCTTGAAAAATTCCAGCATTTTATRGAAAATGTAATATAAAACACTACAGAAACAATGGGGAAATAGTAGCACAAAGATTGTTTGGCCATTTGACATCTATTCATCAGCAAAATAAAAATATGTTTGAGCTAGTGATAAATTTCACAACTGCTATTTCTTCTGCTAATCTGAGATAAATGTTCATATTTTTCTAGCAAACAAGATAATTACAGTAACACTCCTGAACAGGGCCATCCATCAGGTAGCTTCTCTTCTGAAATCTAGATATTGCTAGAGAATAGTTACTTAAAAGCTCTTCGAGATGAAATATGTTTGAAATTATATGAAAGGTCTGTATACCTATGTAAACTCTTCTGCTAAATAATAGGTTTCTCAGGCACATTAAGTTAAGCACACATATCAGTAACTGGTGCGTTAGGTAGTGCAGTTGGGTTAGAAGAGTAGAAATTTGTTCCTGATGTCTCATTTAAGCTTCAAATAAGGGCTGGTTTACTGGTGATAGGGAACTATTTGACTTGTGCAGGAAGCACTTGACAAATACCTTTCTTTGGATTTAAGAACTGTGAAGTTGGTCCAGTTGGGTCAACCATTGGGTAAAGGTATTTGTGGCAGTTTTTGAAGCTAGTTATGACAGCTTGACCTAAAGCTCAGTAATGCCAGGAGCAGAGTTCTCATTGATCTGGGAGGGTCATTCCAGCCCTGCAGAGCAGGTGCCAACACGCACATACAGACATGGGCACATATACGGACACTGTAGCTGTGATCTGAATTTTAAAGCGACGTTTCATCAAGCTGCATTTAGACACTTGCTGGCATCACAGACTTGTCTTAATTCACACAAACCCTGCGTATCTGGAAAAAAAATGGCTTCTACAACTAGAATCAATGAAAAGTGATTATTTTTGGTGGCTATTCCCTTCGTATGCTACCAAAGAAATTATTTTAGATAAAAAAAMAAACAAACATGGAAGCATTTCAGAAAACTCAGACCTAATAAACCCTGTCTCATAACATGCATATTCCTCAGGCTCAGAGAAGTCCTTTTGACCTGTTATATTATCTCAGCTATCCAAATTAAATGAAGATATTGGAAAACTGTCAGCTTGCTTTTCAAAAAGTCACTGATTATAGTGTTGTGAAAAGGTTCAGGCACAACTTCAGCCACAGATGCAGTCATGAGGTAGGCATCTATGGCTGTATGCATGCTTCAGGGATATTTGAGCTGAACAGCGACTCAAATCTGCCAAATCAGGGAAGAGCGGATGAAGATTTGAGAGACTCTTAATATTTTAGATCAAATGCCCTGCCTTCTTGATATGGCCAGAGCTACAATCAAGAAGTCCCAGAGAAACCCAGAGAGAGCAAACCATGTCAACCAGTCTGCATCTCAGCACTGAGCTTATCTAGGCAACACAAATGACTGCCAAAACTAGAAGCTTTGTGATGACTGACACACTACTTTACACTGCCATGGGCATGAACAGCAACTGCCTCCTTGCAGCTACTGAAGTAACAACCAACAGTAAAGATCTGTTACCCTCTTCCTTCAAATCCTGAAACCTTCTAAAATAGTCCAACCTCCTGAAAGTCCAGATTGCTTTTCAAAAATTATAGATTTTTCTTCCACGGGTGAAAGAGTTGTGGAGAGCATTCCATCTTCTTTGGATTCCCAAGGGTTAGAGGATCTAGAGAGAAAAATTCTTATATAAAAAGCAAATTAAATTCAAACAAGATATGCTATCTTTTATCTCAGCAATTATTCCCATCCTGTTAATCTATTTATAAAGCTTCTGTATAGTTTGTATAGGAAATACTTCTACTACCATAAAACAGCCCACGATAYGCTTTTTGAGTACTGCTGACTTTCTTGATTGTTTCCTCTCCAGCTTCCACAGACTAAGTACAGAAAGGAGATGGCTTAAATTTAATGAAATTCTAGCTGTCCAAAAAACCTCTATTCAAATACCAATAACTTAAGCATGAATGTATACCAATAACCCACCTCCTCAACTGGTATCACATCAGTGGAAGTCAAAACATACTGCAATGGTGTGGACTGCTCTGAAGAACCACCTCCCAAATGAATTATCCTACTCTGCACTGATCCATAGATCAGATATGGCAAGCCTAGGTAAGATCAACTCCCCCCATGAGTTCTGTTGCTTCCTACCCAGAGCTTTGTATCTGTGCAAAATCTTCTTCTACTAGAACGAATCCCATACCCTCAGCCCAGACATAGCAATTTTTTCCTCATGTACAGAATGAACTCTTGACTCAGTTGAGTGGGACTCATGGGTTCTACCCCATGATGTAAGATGACTAGGGAGTCCATTCAAATCATGTTTGGCATCAAAAGGAAATTTTCCTCATCCCCTCAACACATTCCTTCTTCAGAAAGGCACCGAGCATTATAGCTGGTGCTTGGTGGCTGAGGCTCAATATAGCAAGAGAGAGAACTAGCTGTTCAGTGAACTAAAATTCAGAAAATGCATGATTTGTTAAACTTGRGTAACCATGTACACTATCTGGATCTTAGTGCTCCCTCTGTAAATTGATGATAGCATTAAGTGACTTTGTAGAAAATGTATATGATTAAATGCATCCTTGTTTATGACACTCGGATGTGCTAATGATGCAGTCTGTGCCAATACAGAAAAGAGGAAGAAACTCATTACTAGGCAGCTCAATCCTATATCTAATGCTTAATATTGTTGCACCCACACATAGTCTTTATCTTTACACTAGAAGGCAACAGCCTTGTGATAGTCAAGATGAGAAATGACTGAGGTTTAGCCAATTTGAACAATGGATCTAGAGAGAAAGAAGAAACTACCTTCCTTGGCTYCTCCAAATAATTCCTCTCCCTGGTTATAAGTGATAAATGCCATAATAAAAGTTGCTGGGGTGTTCTCCTCTCAAATGCAACTTAAATTATGGACACCTTCTCCTGAAAAAGACAGACACAGGAGAGGTTCTGAGCAGGTGAACAGAATTTATTATTCACGTGGGGCCATTTGGCCTCCGAACCATGAATCATCACTGAGCCTGGGTGTATTTAGGGTTGAGAGAAGCAACAACAAATGGGAGGAGGATATTAAATAATGATTTCCATAGAGGCCAGTCAGATTTACCCGACTCCATGAAATTTAAACAAGAGAGCTTAGAAAATTAAAAACCAGTACATTTCAAAGGGATAAAGGGGTGTGTACTACAGAACACAGCAGCGGGACAGTGAAGCAAGTTGTTTAGTAAGGTGTTTAGATTCCAGGGTCACCAATATGCAGATGAGACATCTCTAACCACTTTTTTTGCGCCCCCTCTGACCACATCACAAATATGAGGATGGTGCAGTGCTGTCACTGGAGCCACAGGCAGAAGCAGAGCCTAAGGCAGAGGGATGATGTCAACGGATGAAGCAAAGCATCTGAGAAGGTTGCAGCTGTGATGCAGCTTCCTTTAGCTGAAGAGCCCCATCCCCAATGGGTCAGGTCAGATTGCAGTTTAAGATGATCTTTGTATCCTTCACCGCTTTCATATGGGCACCCACAGAGAGAGCTGTCTGCAGTCTGGCCAGGAGATCCCATTCCTCCCAGTTACTGATGCCTTCCTCACCTATCTGCTAGCCTAAAACAGCGCAAAGTACCTTTCATATGAAGACTGTGGCTGTGAGGGCAGTCCAGCTCTCCTGGAGGACTGTGGTCACTTTGCCCACTGACACAGCTCGCTATTAATTCAGCCTCTCCATCACTTTCTGTGCCTGAATCAAGCTTAATGATCAGTGGTTATCTCCAGGGTGTACCATGTCTGGGGCAAAAGCTGACCCAAAGCCCGTGGGTGAAGGAAATAGTCAGCCCCCTCATCCTGGTGGCACAGGGAGACCATCTACGACAGGGACATGCTACCTGTGCAGGAAACAGGTATTCCTCGGGAGCCAGGCCAAGAGCATGGTGGGCAACCATGGGAAGAGGCCATCACAAACCTCGGCCCTTCCTCCGCAAAGGGTTTGTTCAGCCACRTCCTCCCTAGCAGCAAGGTATGTTATGAAAAAAGAAAAAAGCCTCCTGTGCCCCCTCCTCAGTAGTGCTAGGAACATCCCGGACGTGCCGGCGTGCCACCGCGGCTGCCTGTCCCCCAGGAGAAGACGGGCTGCAAGACCAGACCTCTGGCAGGTCACCACCCTTGACTCCGCTGGAAGACGGCAAGGGCTCCGCCAGCGAGCGCCAAATGGGGAACCGCGCAGGAAAGCGGACACYGCTCTTTGCCCCTTCGGGGACGTCTTTCGCCTGGACCTCAGAGCTCGTTACAAGCACCGAGCAATCAGACCCGGCCAGACCCGCAGCCCCCGGGTCGGCGCCCGGCCCGTGCTGCGGGGACGCGGCGGAGCAGCGCCCTGGCCTCGAAAAGCCGGACTCACTCCCTACGTTTTTGGCGTGACCTCTTCTGCGTCGTTTACCCCCTTTTTGCCCCYGCAGCCCCCTTGCTCCGGAGGGCCGAGGCGCGGATAAACCCGCGGATCCCGGGGACGTGCCCAGGTTCTCCGGCGAGGGGGTCACGGAGGAGGGTGAGCAAGGAGCAAGCAGTCCGCCCTCGCTCGCCGGCAGTGTTACTTAAAGCTTTACTTAAAAAAAAAAACACAAACAACAACAAGAAAAAACCCAGACAAAGCCGTTTTTAGTCAGTAATGGTATTCGCTGATACAGAAACCCGGTGGCGCCAGCGCGGCCGCCCAGGTGAGGCCTGCGCGGGGCGAGCGGGAGGTCGCCCATCGGCCGACCCCCTCCGGCCGACTCGCTGGGACCGGGGAAGGGGGGGCGCCGTCAAGTTAATGAGCCCTCAGGCCTGTAATTAGCTGTCAATTACCTCAAATTAATCAACTCCTCGCCTAATTAAGCATAATCGGCAGGTGGGCAAAAAAAAAAAAAAAAAAAAAAAAAGCGGCCATTGTGTGGGAGCCATGAGAAAAGCGTGGCTGGCAAACTTGGTTAGCATCAGCGGCGCGGTCGCTGCCCGCCTGCGCCACGCTGGCCCAGCCCGGCCCAGCCCGACTCAGCCCAGTGCGATCTGGCCCAGCCCAGCTTGGCCCAGTGAGGCCTGACGCGGCCCGGCTTGGCCTGGTGTGGCCTGGCCTGGCCYGGCCTGGCACCACGTGGCCCAGCCCAGTGAGGCCTGGYSTGGCCTGGCCTGGCCCGGCCCGGCCTGGCCYGGCCCGGCTGGGCCAGAAGGTGCCCCATCGCCTCTTGGCCCGCGCACCCACTGCGTTGGGCACCGAGAGGAGCGGCCCCAAATGCCACAGAGTGGAGCCCAGGATGGAGGAGGAGGAGGAGATCACAGCAATTTCAGGGTGAAAAAAAAMCAAATGCCCCTCAAAAACGCCGCAGAAGAGCCCCATCCGGAGCCTGCGGGGGCGGCGAAGGAAGGGGCCAACACCAYGGTGCCCGACAGCTGGGTTTTGGGTTTAGTTATCGGGGTCTGGAGGCACAGGGCCAGCCCAAACTGGCTTCCTCTGCCCGCTTCCTCCCTCTGCTCACCGCGTTTGGAGGAAGGGAGAGGTTCCCACCGGGGCGGCGAAGGCTCCCSCCAGCTTCTGCCCCAGCCCACAGCCCACGAGCTCTTCGGGGAGGCTGGATGCTGCACAGCGATGCACCAAACCCCRGCGTTTTCACGCCAGGCACCAGCTTTCCTTCTAAAGCAAAGAAACCCCAGAAGCCTTCTGAGCCACAGGCRAGAGGGGCTGAGGAAAAGGCAGCTCAGCCCGAGAAGTGCTGTGCCTCATATTAAAGTGAAAGGTTTTGATTGTGCATGGAAAGTCCATTTTTTTTTATGTAGCCAGATTATCACCCGGCGCTCTGGATTTGCACTGCATTAGTGCTCATCGAGMTTAGAGCAGAATCCCCAGATAACAAATGGGAACACGAGACGTCAATTTGTGACATAAGAGCAATAGCGATGCGGCGATCGTCGTGGTCAGCCGGAGCCGGAGACGGGTGGGTGGCGGGCGAGTCCGACCCCTCCGCTCTGGAGGGGGAAGCTGCCTGCCTGCGAGTGGCTCTCATTGGAAAAACCTCTCCCTCGTGTCCAGAAGGATGATTTTTTTACTGCATTCTTGAAGTTAAGGAAGGTATGTTTCCATGCCCGAGGCCTGAGGAGAGGGCTAGACTCTCCTGGTAGGACAGCTGCTCGTTGGGGAATCAGGAACTGCAACAGCATCCTCATATGTCCTTCAATTTACGAGTTTTTCCTCAGTTTATGAGTTTTTCCTCTTCACGTCTTCCTCTGGCTGCTGCGCTGGCCCCTTTCTATGGGACCCGTCACCACGTGTCCGAGGACCAGCCCGGGTGTGCTGAGCACTGGCTYGGAGGCCACGGCCGCAGCCCCACGCTGGGGGCCGAGCAGGGCTCTCCCGCAGCTCGCCGTTTATTCACGGGAACGCTGCAGGCGCGCAGACTTCACCGTCTCTTTCCCATTGAGAACTGGAACGCTCAAGCGACTGCATCAGGGTTGACTAAGCATTTCTGCTCTCGGTTCCCTTTCTAATCACTCGTAACGCTGTCAGTCTGGGAGCGTGAAGTTCTCCAAATCTGCTCTCCATCCAAGGAAGCAGTGCACTGCTTTCATTTTGCTTCAATTGAGCAAAAATGGCTCAGACGTTTTTGAGGATAAGTGCGCAAGCCACAGAATCCTTATCCCATTGTGAAACAAAATTCTATCTTTGTAAAAATGAGAAAAACAGGGAAGCAGGCAGCAGAAATTTGTTAGGGCTAGACTGATGGAGCTGCTTTCAATGATCCACTGAAAATCAATTGTGACAGGGCTGAGTTGTTACAGATTGAAAAATCGTGCTTTGAGAGGCAGTGCTGTCGCTGCCGGTGCTGGTACTGCTGCTCAAGGCTCCAGACCGCATGGATGACGGTGCTCCACAGCAGGCAAGTGTGCACAGTGCTGTATGACCAGCCGATGCCTTGCTCAGGAAGCCAAGGACATGGGCAGCTCCAGAGTAGATCAGAGGAATCCAGCAGCTGTTTTGGTACCAGACAAAAAATGGAAAAGCATTTCATATCCCTGACAGTATTTGAACTGCACTGGTCATTCCAGCTGTATCAGACTCTGCTGTGCTGCAGGTCATGCCCTAGCTGGGAAAATGCTTCTCTCCTCCCTGGTGCTTTCCAAATAGACACGGGAAGAACTGGGTAAGCAATGAGGCCATGCCCTTTTCTTAATCAAAAAGAAAAGGTAAAAGCTATGACTGTGTCATTAACTGGTGGTGGGTGCAATGACTTAGAAACTAGGGTAGGGAATTTCCTGACAACCCATAAGTCGTTCTATCTGCATGTAATGCTGGGTGCTTGTCAGCAAGGTGCACCATACCCCAGGCACCTTGCACCTCCACAGAAGCCCTGGCGCAGGCTGTGCAATGCTCTAACATTCAGGCCCACCATGTTTTGCTTTGGTCATTCCTGTTACCTTGCTGTGTTGCCCTGGCAAGAAGCAAGAGTGCTTTTAGTAGGGGGCACTGCTCTTCTAAATGGTCAATCCTACAAATGCCGTGGGCTTGTGCGGACTAGACAGTTAATTTGAGCCAGGTGGAGTGTGAGCAGTTCCTGAYTCTCTGTGGACACCTACCCAAAGATTATAAAAATGAAGCACTTGGGTTAGAAAGTACCTATAACGTGCCTTTGGTTATCCTATGCCCTTTCAGTACACTGCAACCCGCAGTCACGTATTTGTGGCGGTGCATCTCTCCCTATTCCCGTGTGAAGCTCTACCTCAATGCTAACTGTCTAGCCTCACTGAAAACAAGGGCTAGCCCCTATGCCAAGGGTAACAGGGATGCATGCTAGCCTCCAGTGGACTATCTCAGCCATGACAAGATGCAGAGCAACCCTTCAACATCAGGCCCTAGAAAAACAGCCGATGAACAATTAGAGGGTCACAAATCTCGTAACCGTTCAGTGTCATGGGGTTGCACCTGGTGAACAACCTGTGACAGATTTCTCATGCTGATGGTACCAAGGATATGTGGTGTGCACATGCGCGCGTGCAAGGCTACTCAGAAGGATGCAGCCAGACACATGCACACTCTGCCAGCAGCATGTCACTGTGTCAGCAGGGTGACATCCCTGAGCCCGGGAGCCTCGAGAGGGGACCAAGATAGTAGGCTAGGAGTGGCAATGCTCTAGCACAGCTCCATTGCTGGGACAGAGCTGGCTGGCACCTGGCCAGCTCAGCAGGCARAGCAAACTTGCATCTGTCCACGCCTGCCTGTGTAGACATGCAGTTAATAACCATTACTGCTTTCCAGAGCAAGTTTCTAGGCTTCATTATATTTTTACTTGTCTTGCAGAGAGTACAGCAGGAGCTCTGATAAATGAAGAAAAAGGGTTGCTTGCTTTTCAGAGGATTTATGTGACAGTCTCTGTTTCTCTCTCAGCCCAAGAAAGTCCTTCATGCCTTTCCAGCGCTGCTGATATCCACAGGAAGCAGCAGATAACTTGCTCCAAACTTGGAGCGTGGTGAGCACAGCACCRCTTTCACGGTGGTTTCACCATCAGTGGGTCGGGGCCGTATGCCAAGCCCCTTACAAGCGAGCTCCAGCCCAACCCAGGCAGCTCAAACCCCCAGGAGCCAGAACGGCAGCAGGGAACAGCCATGGCTGGTGCTGCATCACCCTCACAGGCTCTAGGGAATGATTTTAGTGGACAGCCAGAGCTTTTGGGGAGGGCGAGGTGGAGGCAGGAGTGGGCAGGAGTGGAAGGACGAACCCACCTGTGAGCAGCCCCAAGGTCACGCTGTCGTGGTGGGCCACGGCTCCCTTTTCCTTCGCCCTGCATTTCATCTCACTATCCCCTAACTTTGAGACCCCTCAAAGGAAAGAGGGAACCAAGGTGTCCTGGCCCCTTCTTTGTTTTTAATTACTTCCCATTTTAATCTTGATTTGCATGTCGATCTCTCAGAACTGGGCCAGGGACTCCACAAAGCCCTCGTCAGCAACTCCCCCAATAATAAACAGGAAAAGGCTTAAGGGGCAAATCACTTGCATGTTAATGAGACTGTTTGCTGGAGTCAAGAGAGAAAACAGCAAACAAACAAATGGACTGAATTCCAGCGGCAGCTGTTTGCTCCTTAATCTCGGCTCGTCAGAGCTGCCCTTTGATGGGACACAATCTACACAAACGATTGTGCTAAATCTTCTAATCTACGTCCTCATTATTACATCCCTTCTTACGCATGTAAATCAGGGACAAACTCATTTTAATATGTAGATAGATTATGAAAGGGAAGGGGAGGGGATTGGAGGGGAAAAGAGCTGCTGATGGTGCCTGAAGCTGTGTGTTTGAGGGGGTGTTAATGAGGGGAGCTGGCTGCGGAGAGCCTCCGGGGGCGAGGAGGGGACTTGTGGTCACRGGTTGAAGAGGGGCTATAGAGGGGCGAGGACGCTGGTGCTGGGGCACTGGAGGAGCCTGGGGAGTAGGGCGCATTGGCGGGGCRGCTCTGACAGGGCAGAGAGCTTGGCCTCCCTGATGAGTGGTGGCCAGGAGATGTGCAGGCATGGTTATTTGGTGGGCTGAAGACCAGACCAACCATCTTTACCCATGCCAGAGTAACAGGCTACATCTCTGACTGCGGAGTCTAAGGATGCAGCCTGCCGCTTTCCAGACGAATGTCACTAGAGCCATGGTCATGATTTTTAATAGCATTCTAAGCAGTTGCTTCAATAACAAGTGTGACTACAGAAAAAAGAACTCTCCTGCGTTTCCCTGACTCTGATATCTCCTAATTCAGCTGCGACATGCAACTCACTCCTTGCCCCACTCACACTCACCTTCCACAGGAATAACTTGGGAGAACAGCAAGGTCAAGCGGCACCAACCTTATTTACCTGAGCCACCTCCTTCTCATCTTCTCCAGGAGGGGCAGCCTTAAGCAGCAAGGTAAAATAGGAAAATAGGAAGAAAGCCTAACCTGGTTAAGTAACAAATTCTCCACTGACCTTCCACCTGTGAAGGAGGCATACAGGAGACAAGCAGTAGGTTAGAGCACAAGAGGTGAGTATAAAAGAATGGCAGAGGCAGGTAGGAGCGTAATCAAAAAGGCCAAGCATAAGATAAGGCTGCAAGTAGCAGGATAATCAAAGGGAACAAGAAATTTTTCTGTAAATTCATTAGCAGCAAGAGGRGGACTAAGAAAAATATTTTTTCACTTCTCAACTGGGAGAGAAAATTACTGATAGGGGATAATATTAGAGAAACTAGAAACAGTGATAAAGGGGTAAGATCCTGGCATAGAACAGGGAAAGAATATGGCAGAGATCATGTTGTTGAGTTAGATGCATTTAGATTTACTGGGTGTGATGAGCTTCATTGTAGCTGCTTAGACTTTTGGCTAAAGCAGTCTCAGAATCAGTAGCAGGTATCTTGCAGAAGCTGTAAAGATGTGGTGGAGTACAAAAAAATGGAATAGGACAAAAYAAGCATTGATTTTTACAAAGTGAAGGAAAAGATGCTGAGTAATTATGGAACAATCAGCAATTCCTGTGCTCATAAAAACTCTGGAATGAATAACCAATTTATTTGCAAAGACCAAAGAGAAAATAAGACAGTATCAATTGGATTCAATGTGGCTTTGTCCAGGATAAATCCTTTTCAGTCCCTCTGATTTCCTATGTTAAGGCAACAGGTCTTGCAGGTAAGAAAGGAGCAGAAGATGTTGTGTATCTTGACTTCAGTAGGCCGTTTAGATTTAGATATCAAAAAATATCCTCATAAGTAAACTAGGGAAACATAATTTAGCAGAAACTACTGTAAGATAGACACAAAATTAGTTGGAAATTTGTGCTCAGAGAATAGTCCTCAGTGGTTCACTATTAAAATGAAGGATGAATTCAGCAGAGCTCTATAAAGATCTATTCTGGATCTGGTTCTGTTCAGTGATTTAATTAACAGCATGGATGACAGGATAGAGAATGGGCACATTAGGAAGACACAAACCTGGAAGGCACTTTAAGTACGCTGGAGGACAGACTTAGCATTCAAAATGATCCTGGCAAATTGGGAAAGTGGTTGAAAAAACATAGGAAAGTCAATAAGAAAACCAAGCAAAGAATATCATTGATGGAGAAAAAATGAAATATATAAACAGGGGTTGGGAAACAACTTGTTAGGCAGCAGTTCTCCCAAAAAAAAAAGAGCTAGGAGTTAAAATAGATTACAAGCCAAGCCAAAAATATTATGTTCTTGAAAAAAAATAGCAAGCCTCCTACTGAGGGGAGTAAATAATACACGTCAAGACCTCTAGAAATAATCTTTACTTCTAATCAGCATTGATGAGACTCTAGTTGATATTTTGAGCCCAATTTTGACATTGACCTTTAGGAAAAATGTGGACCCCATAGAGAGTGTCTGAAAGAGAGCCATGAGCATGATCACAGAGGTAGGAGACATGTCCTRCAAGGAAAGGCTGAAAGAGCTGGTGTTGTGTAACTTGAAGAGGGAAGACCAAGGGAGGACAACAGACAATCCTCAAGTACAAAGCTTTTAAAGGGAGAGTGAAAAATCTGTCCTCCAAGCTCATGGCAGGAAGGTATGTCCTTACAAAATTGTAGCAAGAAAGATTTGGGTTAGGCTTTATGAGCAAAATTAATGAAAAGGAGAGAGAGAGAGAGAGAGAGAGAGACCAGAGGGGAGACCTGGGAAGAGGTTGCCTTTCATGCAAGTCTTTCATGCTTTCTTCTGAGACGAGAGATGGATCACAAGAAGGATCATGGAACAGGGTCCCTTAGCCAGGTGGCCTTCAGGCTTAAATTTGCTATATTTGAGATTAAAAGGTGGAGCCATTCCCAGG
The DNA here is from genome assembly GCF_003343005.1 of Rhea americana. NCBI lineage: Eukaryota > Metazoa > Chordata > Aves > Rheiformes > Rheidae > Rhea > Rhea americana. The sequence goes on from NW_028185927.1 coordinate 7,041,017, forward strand.
CTCCATCTTGCTTCAGACTGCTGTTAGCAGTTTGCTCTTGCATCCCAGTGTTTGTGCTGACTCTCACTTTGCGTTGTCTGCCAAGGCAGGATATTAGCTCAGGTCTTCAAAGCTCTCTCAAAGTCAGTTATGTCTGAGTCTGCATTTTCATCACGACCCACCTGCTCCGTTGGGAAAATGCAGTTGACTAAGTCCATGATGAAGAGAGTGAAACTGGAGATGAAATGGAGATAAATGTCAAGGAGGTTTGGCTACTGAATAAATTTGCAGAGGAAATACACTACTTCAAACTGGATATATTTAGGACACACAGCAGTGCTCCCTTTCTTAAGAAGCTTTTCCACTATAACAGAAAAGAGGTCTTAATACTATAAAATAAAAAATACGATAGTCCCTTACTGTTGGACTAGTGGAAACTTGGAATTAGCGGCAGGCAGAATAGTTTAATGGTCACAAGGAAAAATGGTCTGAGACTCTAAGATATTCAGCAGCCCCTCATATGTCTAAGGAAGAGCCATCTCAAGAAAGACACAGAGTGCAAAGATGATTGCAGGAAAACGTATCAAGGAGGCTGGTGATGGGTCAAGAAGGGGGGACAAGAGGTGGTACATAGTGTAGGCATTTGCCTCAGCACAGATGCCTTCAGCAGAACACATCAGAGTGGGAGCTGGAGGTGTCAGCAGCATGGCACTGCTCCAGTGACTGCCATCACACTGGTGGTCACCACCAGGAGAAGGACAAGCCTGCGAGAGGGAAAACGTCCCATCTCCCATTGAATGTTCCTCATGGAAGAGCTCCTACAGTCATACCAGTTCCTCCAGGGAAAGGTCCACAGCCTAATGTCAGCCTCTCACACTGCTTGCCTTTATCCCACACGCTCGTGATGTCCATCTCCGTGACTAYGACTCCTGCTTCTAGCGCTAGCCCAAATCTTTCGTCTTCCTCATCAGATTTTATATCTTTTGGTAGCTGAGGGATTATATTTCCTCCACTTAGTTACTGCTTAAGCAAGTCAGGCACATCTATGCATGGCTCACAGACCAGTCCTGCAAGCTCCGAGTCATTTTCTTTCCTCTTCTCTATGATCCATGCATTCTGTCGTATTTTCTTAATAAACAAATATGCAAAGCTGCACAACAAATTTCAGTCTTAACGCAGCTGTACACCGGTATCATATTAATGGGCTGCTCCACAGTGTCGCATTTCTGAGTGTGGAGCTGTCTCAACCCTGTTTAGAGCTGTGTTGCATTGCAAACATACATTGTTACTACTCCAGATTGCATTATTTTCAGCCATTCTGATTGTCCAGCTGTCTGTCTCTCCGATGTATTTTTGGCTCTCAGATTTTTTCGCTACTACAGTTTGCTGAGTTTGCTCTGATTTACGTTCTCTTCTCTGCAATATTCCAGTTCTCTCCTCCCTGATGGGCACAACCTTTCCCAACTCAGTATTATCTGTAAGTGGCATTAATATGCAGCTTGATCTCTTTTTCTCGGTCATTTCTGAAGATATTAAGAAGGACAGGTTTAAAAAGCAGTCTCTGGAGAACTTCTGTCCTGGTCTGACAGTTGCATGCAGAACCTATTATTTACAGTCATCTGGCTGCAGTCTCCTTTTCACTGAGAGCTTCTGTCCAAACATTCACAATAATTTTCCCTGCAGTAATTTCATGTTTTGCTAATTAGAACCTCAAGAGCAGACTTGGAAGGGAAACTTATTATAAAAATAATAAAATAACTAACAAAATGAAGCACAGAACTGAACAAAGCCCAGTGTATTTYGGATATTGGGCAAGAAGATCACTCAAGCCAGTTTCATTTCATTTGGTTTGTGTCCTCTGCAATCCAGCTTGAATTTATTTTGACGGACAATTTTGTAAGCAGTTTTCCTACCAGTTGAATGCATTTGTGGTGTTCCTTTCCCTAACACTTCCATCGTGCTAAGACAATTCAGGCATGTCCAGCAAAAATCCTTCTGTTGGGAGAGTGATGGAAATAAGATTTTTGCCAGAGCAATTGAGTCTAGTATTCTTTCCCCCTTCTTGGAGATAAATGTATCTATCATACTTCTTTCTGTAGCATGTACCTCTGTGGCACCAACATGTAGCAGAACAATAATACAACTACAGCCTAAAGTAAGAACTTCTTTTTAATACTCACCATCACTCTGGGGCAGAGGAATATACATTAGTATGTGTGCAGTTCCCATGCCATTTCTGCAAAAACAAAACAGTGCCTTGTCTCTCTTAGAGTAAGATCCATCTTACTTAACTTCAGATGTCTACATCTGAGCTGGTCATGGGCTCCTTCTGTAGTCAATACCAATCYCATCAATAAAGCCAATGGAGAGGCAATTCCTCTGACCCAGTGTAGGCAACTATTTCAGGACAAGATGAACTGTCCCCTTGGCTCCATTGACCCTATCGACTAGATCTCCTCTAACTAGAAGGGCATTTTCTCACATGTAGACCCCTATGTTGCAGGTGTTCCTGCTGGATCTGATGAATCCCATTGATGCATTCTGTTCTCTAGACTTATTTGACTCCAGATGCATATTTGCTTATGCTGATTGTTCCCATGCAGATGYCAATAAATAGGAATTTTTTGATGCTTTTTCCCTATTCTCTGCTGATAAAATATTTCAGTCTAGATCATCTGCAGTGCTCACCTATTACTTTTGGTGATGAAGATTTTCAATCCAGTCTGCAAACTAAGTTTGTCCCCTGTAGCATGAATTCAAGTTTGAGGACAAGCAAGGAGGATTTTGACCATATCTATCGAAGAGTACAGAGGCATTTTTAAAGAGCAAGAAATAGCCCACAGGATTAAGGTTAGGCCTGCACAGTGCACTAGAGCTGGCACCTGGCCATGTTCATCTGCTGCCTGGAAGCAGAGGCTGAGAGAGCTGCAGGCCCACCGGCCGGCACGGTCACACAAGGCTTCTCTGCCAAGATCCAGGCAGTCTATGASGCTGCGGACCGCATCCTGCCCGGCCACTGCCCCTGTCCTCGCCTCTGGGCCAGCACGGTGCTGGGGGCTAACCCTGCAAAACAGGGTGGTGGAATGAGCCTGGCTACAAATAACCCAGAAAGACCCGTTGCAACGGGTGTCTTCAGCAGCTGCTTCACCCAGCGTCTTCACCCTGGAGAGAAACGATGTTCGATACAGCTTGGGCCCTGGGGTCGAGAGGGAGGGTTCGGGCTTGGTGCCCTCTTGCATGCAGGTTAATATCCAGCACGCGCTATCCCCAGCATCTCCCCTCGCACCTGAGTCCGGCCAGGGAGCGAGGGCAGCTCTTGGAGACTCCTCATTAGGTCACCGGCCGCGGAGCCGAGCGCTCCCCTCCCCCCCGTACACAACTGTTCCTCATTTACATAAATTATCTCTATTCAATTATCTGTCCAGATGTCCAAATGGTGCCACCAATGATCTGTGAATGAATTAAAAATGGAATATAATTTAATAATAACTGATTAGAAGGAGATTAGTTGTTATATAAAAAGGAAAAACCAAGAGATAGCTAGTTGCCCTTAATCCGAGCCAATCCACAGTAATTATAGAAATACAGTCTTGCTTGCTCCCCTTCCCCATTTCTCTTCTTCTCCCCCCCCATTTTCTCTCTTTCTCCTTTTCCCTTTCCTGCCTGTCCTTTCTTTCCTCGCTCTCTCTGCCCTCGCTTCTACTTTTTTACATTCTTTGTCCCTCCTGTATCTTCTCTCCACTTTCTCCCCTGATTATACATACCTACGTCAACAGAGTTAAAGCCCCTCCGGCTGCTCACGCGCCGCGTAACCGTGGATGTTCTTCTGGCAGGGTCCAACCAACGAGAGCCTGCGGCTGCAGTAATGTCTGCCTTTCAAGCCATTGCAATGATGGCTCTTCATACTCTCACTTTTCTGTTAAATAAGTTTGGAAGCTCTGCTTTTTCTCTTGGCTCCTAATCCAGACTTTTTGCCGGATTTCCCTCACAATGTCTTTTGGAGTCATGCAGAGCAGTTTCTACGTTGTGCTGCATGTAATAAAAATCAGAAGCAGCCCCGAGCCTCTGGCTCCTCCTCTTGCACCAGGAAGAAGCAGCAGCAAGTCCCCGAGCCCCTGTGGTATCAACGTGGCGTCCCCGGAAAAGCGTGCCCAGATTTTTCGGGGAAACTTGTCACAGTTTGATTTTCCAGTGATCTCCTCTTCTCGCTCAAGCTCCCGGCCATGGTATCCCAGAGCTGGGCTGAAAGAGGCAGTGCAGCGCCTGCCGAGGTATCGGGGACAGAAAAAAATGCAGAGGAAAACACAAACCCTTGTGCTGCAGTGCTCTGTGCGTTTTGCATGCAGAATTAACCAAAACCATCTATCTGGTGTATTTAATTTAGACTTTTATTCTGGGTTCATTACCATGGCATCTGAGCATCCTATGAATGTAATTCAGCACAAAGCATTTTATACAAATAGCACTCTGCGTGTTATTTCTACACCACTTGGTCAAAGAAAAGAAGATGCTTCCTATGGCTGTATGTCTGTCCGTCTCTGTCTTTTTGACCATTACAGACTTCCTCAGCTTGGATTAGCTGCACCAGCAAGCAGCAAACCTCTCACAAAACAAGGATCAAAAACATTAGCATCAAAAATGATACAACCATTTAACTCAAAAAGGAATAGCTTACTGTAAAACATGCGGAGTTTTGATTAAGCTCTCATTCATTTATTTTCATTAGCACAAATGTAAATGTGAAGATTTACTTTCTCATTCTGGTAACCTGGTATGATGTGGCTCAATTATCTGGTTGTTATTCCTCTGTAAAATGCACCCTGTAAAATACAACCTTCAAACATATTTGTGTAGGTTTGTTTGGATGAGCTAGCCTGGATAAGTGCTGGAAGGACGAGGTCCCTATTTATTCCCTGTTTAGGGAATCCCCAGGATGGACTGTCCGTTGCAAAAGATGATGATCAAGATCTCATGTAGGTCATGAGTCTCCTTTACAAGCTTTGCTACAAACCAAATAATACCTGGATTGTAATTTCTATGTTGCTGCCAAATTTTATGGTGTTACCTTGCATCTTGCTTCGTTTTGGATTTCAAGAAGATTCAGCTCTTCAAAACAAGAAATCACAAGAGAATTTCAGCTTTTATTAAAAAGTGTCTCTGCCATTGCTGTTGCAAAAGAAGACTTGATGGCGCAAACCAAATGCATCCTAATGCTCAAAAAAGGAGCATGATACATTAATTAAAGCCTTTTATAATTTTCAATTCTTACGGACCTAATTCAAAAACTTTGGCTTCTTGGGGTGTTGCAGTAAGCACATTTATATTTTGATAATTAAAACATTAGCATTCCGCAGCCAGAAGATGTGTTCTGCAGACTTTGAAGGATGTTATTTACATATGAGTTGTCTTTGATAGTCTTATTTTCTTTGAGTAACACTTCACTCACAGGTAGTTCCACTAGCTTCTATAATATTTTTCAATATGATAATTTGAAAAGAGGTAGCAAATCTGCCCCTTAGGTTAATGCAAGACAAGCCATAGTTACTGAAGCTATATTAATGCTTTATATTTTGAAACAAGTGATTTATTCTGTTTTCTAAATCCACTTCTGAAACCCACATGAAAGTATCCTTCACTTTGGTATCTCTGTTGTGGAGATTCAAAGTTAAAGAGATCACTGAAATGTTTCTCTAATGTTAATTCTCTCAGGTTTAGGTTTATGTTAGAGGATGTGTGAAGTGGAAGCATAATCAAACCCTTAAGACACATTAGCTTCTCGTTTGCCTGTTTTTTTCTGTTGTTTCCATCACATTTTGGTATGTGCTTTTCTAATGAAAGGTGGCAGGCATGGCTGGGACGTGAGCAGAGGGACCAGAAGCTCTGCAGCCCGGTCCTACCCTAACTTTGGAGGAGGCCGGAGGTTTTTACCAAGCTGCAGCCAGCTCGTGTCTGTGGGCCTCCCGCCGTGCAGGGCTGTCTCCCGGCCTGCAGGTCCACCCTGGTCCACCCTGTGCCGGTGGCATCGCTCGGCCCGCTGGGGCCCCGGAGGAGCGAGCAGGGAGCATTAGGACCACTTCCCCTCCAGGGCTTTGAAGCATCCTCCTTCAATTTAAATACCCTCGGTATCACTTTAACCCATTCCCACCTAACAGCCACGGTCAGTCCCGGCCTGCTCCCCTTGCCAGGAGCCAGCAGCCCTGCGGGGAGCTGCCACCCGGGGATGCAGGGAGGGTAATTTCTGATGTACAGACACCACAAATGGACACARGATTAATCTAGTATGGTCTTGGGATGTCAATACCATTCCCATCCTGCTATTTAATATTTTCTTGTCTATATAGCCCCAAATTGCACAGCTCTGATAGGGCAGATTACAACAAAAATCCAGGTTCAGTTTTTATTATCTGTCACATCTCCTACATCCTCCTCAGAGCTACTCCTTCCCACGATCGCATCCCCCATCCTGTGACCTTCATTTTCTGTTCTGAGATATATGATCTTGCATTTGGCTATATTAAAATCACATATTGTTCAAATGAGCAGAGCCTGCCAAGCGATCCAGATTGCTCAGTGTAACTGACCCGCTCCCATCACTATTTATCATTCCACCAATTTTTATGTCAACCAGAAATCATTACCAGCATTGATTTTATACTTTCTTCCAAGACGCTACGGAGCTACCACGCAGCGGGGCCCAGGGAGCGAGCTGCGGGCGCCCGCAGAGCGGCTCAGCGCCGGGCTCCGACCCGCGCGGCGGGAGCGGCGCTCGTCTGGCGCCCGGCGGGTGTTTCCGCGCGGAGCTCGGGCCGGGGCTCGGCGCACCGGGCTCTGCCCCGGCGCCCGGCGTCGCCGAGAGGCGCTTCCCCGACGGCCGCGCCGCGCGGGTCCCCGGGCCCCGCTCGGGGCAGCCCGTAATTAGCGGCATCAGCGGAAGGAAAGTCGCCGGCTGTGATCTGCCGCCCCGAGGCCGCCGGGCGCCCGGTGCCTCCTTCCCTTCCC
>NW_028185927.1:7048184-7056564 GCF_003343005.1 Rhea americana
GCGGGCGGGCGGGGGGCGCCGCCGCTGTAATTACTCCCCAGACAAATCTCTGCCCGCGCGGGAGCGGGGAAATCTCTGCCCATATTGCAGCGGCTGCAGCCCCCGCCCGCGGGATAATTTGAGACTCAAATCCCAGCAAAGACCTGCTACAAATTGCTGCAAATTAAGCTGATTTTGCCCCGAATGAGGGATTTTCTGCCGCAGATCAGCCCTTCCCGGAGCTGATGAGGTGGGGATTAGGGAAGGGACTGAAATCAAAGGGACAGGATGGGGCGGGGGGCGGGGGGGAGCGAGCGAGGGCAGCCCAGCAGTGAAAGTCCTCGAGCATTAACACTTATTGATTTCTACTTTGCTGACATTTTATTCGATTACCAAGTTTCCGATTAGCCTAAACGGGGCTCCGTGAGGGCCAAAGCAGGGTGCAGGGCCCGGGGGTGACCGCGGCCTGGCGGGGCCGCGCTGCGCCGGGCTGGCGGCCGCGGCCGGCGCCGGCCCCGCTCCCTCGCGGGGTGCTTCTCGGCGGAGCAGGGAGCTCCCTCCGAATTCCGGCTCTTCGTAACCCCCCTCACATCTTCGACGGGATCTGCGGCTGGGGCAGCTCGCTCCCTTTCCACCGTCCGTCCGTCCGTCCACCTCTCCGTCCAGCGCTCTCTCCCGCTCCCCTCCCGCTGGATCCTCATTTCCATCTGTTTAAACAGCAGCAGCAATGTATGTTGCAGGTATTTCAAATTGCACCATTAAAGATTTTATGTTGTGGATGTTAAAATTAAAAAGATATATGTGCAAATAGTCAGTATGAATTTAATCAACTTGATTTAGTACTAATAGGAAACAGCAAATGGAATTTATGACTCAAAAAGAAGTGATTTTTTTAAATAAATACAAGTACTTTGTGCAAAACAGAAAAAAATCCCAATCTGAAGAGTTTATTAGAGTCTAATCCCCAACAACAACTGAACCCAGGGCTGCCCACCCAATAATCCTGGCTGCCATTAAAATATTAAAGATAAATCTAATCGTCTCTTTATCCAAAATAAGCGACTTTTATGTGGAGAGAAAATGTCTAACCCTTTGGGAAGAGAATTACTCCTAATGCATCAAATGGAATTCAGTCAGGATGGCAAAACTAGGTTTAAAAGCAAATGAGATGGTAATAGAGATAAAGGCCAGTATAACAAATTAAAAACACTCATTTACACGAATTAAAATCCCTCCTAAAGGGTTTCTGAGTAAGGAGGCCACTGGACAGTCTTGGTCCTTCTTGGTCCACAGGGGCTCACGCAGGCTCTCTGGATGCAGGCAGAGGCAGGACATGGTAGGGAGCAGCTGCAGGGAAGTTTTTCTCCTGACCCCACCTCTCACAGGCAGCTTTTTACCCACATCCTTCTACTGCACCTCCAACACCTTACATGGCTCAGAATATCCTAGCTTACATCACCCAAATAACTGCCTCTTCCCACAGCATCTCTGCCACCAGCTGATGCCCRGGGTGTCTCTGATTCCACCCGTGACCTTCGTGCTGGAGGCTGAAATGTGCTGTGCTCTGGGATTTGTAGCACAGCACATCGGCCCTCAGACCCCTGCCTCCCCCCGAGCTGCCGCTGGGCACGCCAGGAYGCCCTCCTTGGGTCCTGGAGAATCYGCYCTGCAGCCTGGGAGTCACGGCTGGTGCCCGCCAGCCGCGTAGCACCTTGCTAGCCTCACGGAAGCCARCCGCGGGCAAGAGGGTAGCGAGTGCCCATCTGCAGGCCGAGCGCAGCGAAGGGCACAGCCGGGGTCTGACAGGCACTGGTGCTGCCCCACGGGATGGCAGGACCCCCGGCGCGGGGCGTGGGAGGCCAAGGGCAGCGCCACTGGTGGCAGGTGAGGCAGGATGCAGCAGGTCCAGCCATCTCCTCAGATAATTTTTRGTGTGCCATAGCTGTGGAAAGCTGGATCTCTGTAGGTGAAATGGGGGAGAAGTCACACCAGAGGTACCTCTTCCCAACGCTACAGCCACAGGCTAAATCCAGCCCAYGGCACATTCCCAGACCAGGTGCCGTTTGCAGTGGATTATGTGCAACCAGGCATATTTGCCAAAGCTGAGAAGACACCGAGTTCCCTCCAAACAGAGTTCATGAAAGACAGCTGGTAAATCCCTAGGAACAGACCTTTACCAGCTTAGACCTCTCCTTCCAGTATAAAAGACAAACTTGTCACCACAGTGAGGAAGGGAAGGGCAACGAAATCTGAACTGTCACTGTTGCCAGTACTGTGATATGAATAAGAGTTGTTCTCCATAGAGCTGTAGCTTCAGGCTGCTTGGATTTCCTTGGATCATTTTATGTTCACTTTATAATTTTAAGATTATTGATGCAACTTTATGGGCAAGATAATTTTTTTTCTTTAGCTAACTTTTAGGATCTGAAACACGAGATAGCTGCCTCTGGAAAAAAAAAAGCCACTCGTCCTCCCAGAATTGATCTTCAGATTTCACGCTTGGTAAGAGGCTTCTGTCTTCTGAATGGCAGTGCAATAAGTGACAGTCTTGGCATCTTGACTTCTTATTTCTAGCAACGTAAAAATTAGGGCTCATAAGGGCCTTGGCAAGCCACATAGCCCTTCCTCTGGCTGCCAAGTGAGATCCACGGTAGATAAACCAGTCATTTGGGATGTATGTCTAACCTGGCTTTAATCCCTCATATGAAGGTTCTCCAAGATCTCCAGGCATCTTATCTTAACACTCACCTCTCCTTACAGTTTGGGAATTTCTCCTACCGTCCAGCTACAACTGGAGTTTTTCCTACTGCCCTGCGACAGATTAAGCCATTTAGTTCTCACCTTATCCTCAACGGATACCTRGATACCTATGCTACATTTTAGCTGGCTTTAAAACTGTATCTGCTGAACAGATCTTAGTTTACCTGTTCTGTACCAGAGTATAGATGATGTCTGGTCGCTTTGTTACTTTCCAGTGAATTGATRCCAGAAACACTTTAAACTGGTTGAATGGAAGTAAGCTTGGCTGCTCCGGAACAGTTAGAGTCGTGTCTACCTCCTTGGTCTAACTTTGTTTAAAGACCACTTTTCGTAAACTTGCTTCAAGAAGAGAGAGAAGCRTTTCTTTGTCACAGATCACTCTTCTCTTTTATGGGATGGGAAGGAGCGGAAAGAAATTTCTCCTGGTGTTTTTTGCCCCCTCCAGCACTGACAATTAGCAGCGAGGGGGTTGGGATCAGACCTGATGCTGCACTGACATGGAGAAGCCACTCCAGATTTGATAGAATAGTTTTAAACTTTTTCCCCACTGATTTACAGGTAACTAGAAGTCGCTGTTACACACAGCTARCAGAAATCTTTGGTGTCCAGTCTTTATCCTTGAGCAGCCCAGTGCAGAGAGGATGGTGCCTAACGTCCTGAGTTGGGCAGAGTTGTCTCAACCTGGAAGGTCCCAGAGGAAATGTCATGTGTTTCTCTGTCCTCATCACAGAGAAACTGCTGGGCAGAGGCATGACCATCGGTGCCTGGGGCTAAGTCAATAGCAGCTGAATTCTCCACACTGCAGAAATGAAGATGTTCAACCACAGCAGATAAACAGCAGGAGGAACATGGATGTGCCTCTGTCTGTAAGGCTGATGAGATACAATGGGAAAAGCAAAGGCAAGCTATATGTGACAAGAAGTAATGCAAAGCGAAATCCTAGCTCTGTTAGTGCCTGTGACCAAAGTCCCAYTGGCTACAGCAGGGGGAGGATTTTACCCAGGGTAACTCTGTCAGCACCTGCCAACTGAGAGCATTTAGCAATGCATATGACAGATGTCACAGTATCCTTGTCATCTCATACTTTGTCTCTCCAATGGTCATTTAGAAATCAATATACTGACATGTAAAGAAAAAGATGTTCAGCAGGACACTAGAATAGACATCAGAAGCTTCTTATGCATGTAGTTCTTCTTTTTTTTTAATGTAAATTACATGAGCTTCATAGAGTCAAAGATTTTTTAAGCCCTGAAGGCTTAAAACCATTACAATCTTCTAGCTTGAACTTCAGCATAAAATAGGCTACAAGACTTCACTAAATGATTTCTGCATCAAGCCAATAGCTTCCGGATGACTCATAGATCATCTCTTAAAAAGAGTTTCAGCCTTGATTTGAAGACTTCATGTGACAGAGAGAACCTACCATATTTGTAGTTACATAGCTGTAGTTTCTCACTGTGTCTCAGCAGGTTTTATTAACACAGCAAATGTTTGTGCTTGTCTTATTAGCATTATTATCTCCTATATCCATCTACAGTGCAACACATAGCAGAAGAATAATGAAAATGCTCAATGTCTGTGACTGAAGTGATTCACAAGTGCTTCCCAAAGTTAAACAAGAACACCACTAAAACAAAAATGCAGTATGAGAGACTTCTAGTTAAAGCATTTTTCCCTGTACAGGATTTGAAAGGAAACAGGCAGGAATTGCAGGGTCATTGGCAGGAGCTGTGTGATCACTTCTTTGGGAAAAAATGCAGAAGAGACCGAGACAAGTTAGGCTGTACTGGAAGGACCAGAAAGTCATCGTGGAGCAAGTGGAAGAGCACAGAGAGTTCAGATCTATGGGGCTGATCAACATGAATCCACTGAAGTTTGTCTAGACAAGAGACAAGGCAGCTGYGAACCAGGTGCTGAAAGAAATGACACAGACCCACCTCTGTGAGGGAAATGGAGGGGAAGTGACACTTCTTCGCAGATGAGGATGTGGTGGCAAAATTGCTTCTGCTGGGACTTGGGGTGTCTATGGACACAGAAAGAGGCTGAGAGAAGGTTGGAGCTCGAAGACCTAAGGCAACCCCGTATGTGTGCCCAGGATGAAGCATAGAYTTGCAAACAGAGATGGGAGGAGAGGAAAAGTTCAGCCTCAAGGATTATGCAGTAGAACAATGGAAAAAGGCAAAAGATGAGCTAGGTCAGAAAAATGTGAGAAGGCTCTGAGGCTGCAGAGGTGCCTTCTCTCTCTGGGAGAGCCTCCGAGCCATTTGGCTGAGGAAAGCTCAGATAGAGCCAGAGATTCTTCTGGTCAAGATAGGTTGAAAAGATTGCTAGGGATTAATCATAGAGGTGTTGAAATACAAGTACAGTCCAGTGTCATAATCACAAAAGCTCTGATAGCCTGAAGAGAAGCAAAGAGGAACTAGAGAAGGCATCCTAAAGAGTAGTCAAGCACCAAGCTTTGCAGTGTCTCTGCCAGAGGCATAAAGAGCTTGACAGAGAGAGACAGAGCTGCCTTCAYGGCTATGGAGGCATGGTCAGGAGACCAAGGAGGGATCCAGCACCAGGAGAAACAGGGAGATAAGTATGTGCAGCATAGCTTTGGACACCACTCCACCACAAAGCCAAAAAGACACCCCATGAGGTAGATGATGAAGTGTTTGGAGCAAAGTAGTGAAAAAGCCAAGAAACTCCCATAGATATCAGCAGAACCCTAGGTCTACACCCCTCTATAGACTGGCAGTGCTCAAAGCAGCACAGGTTACACATGCTGTTGAGTGGACCTCAATCTGGTAAATTCTCTTGGCCTTGTTAGTTTGGGTTCTGTGAGTACTGCTTGAGCTAGCAACAGAGGGGAGATGTGAGGAAGCAGTGGCAATTGTTTGGACAAAGTGGCTACATCCATCCATGTCCATCCAAGGGAAAAGGTGTCTGAGGACCTGATGTGAAGTTTGGGTCTCTTATGGGAAACCTCCTGATTTCAGTTCCTTCATTGCCTGCTAGAGAGGATGCCAAATGCCTGATTGTTTGTCACCACTGGTCTCTCTATCTAGAGCTTTGCAGAAATAATCTGAGGTCTAACTCATGGTCAATGTAGAAAAGCAGTTTATGGTATTCCCAACCATGACCAAATTAAGTGGAGAYCGAGCTACTAATCTGAACACTTCACGAGCAGAGCATCCATCCCTSAAGGGGAAAGCAAGAAGAAGATAACCAGGACTATCCTTGTACACTTGTTTGATGAGGTTACTGTTTATAAGGCTGGAGAGAGGGAACACAGCTAGAGAACAGCCTCCATTCAGCTCTTACAAACCATGCACATCACTGTGGGGGGAGGAGTTGCATTACAGTCCTTCCTGGAAACATCTGAAGCACCAAGTCACTATATGAGTCCTTCATAGCTCTGACAGGAGACAGTCTCGGAATATTTCCATCAGGGTGGAGCTGCCCTTGCTTTACTCAGGACAGATGTGATATTGAGCATCTGCAGCAGCCCTAATCCTTTGGCAGGCCAAGACTCTGAAGTAGGATTCCCAAAGTACGCAAAGCATGGCCTGTGGGCTGCCAAACATTTTTATCCAGTCCAAAGAACTGTGGCCATCCTGGACAGATCCCACCAATTTCTGAGACTGTTCACAGCCCTTGCTAGGCCATCACACCAGGCACTTGAGAGCTGGCTCTAAAGACACTGCTGAAACCAGGAGAGTCTCCACTTTAGAGGAAAGTAAGAGGTGTTTGGCCCAAGTGACAGAGGTCTACAAAGCTGAGAGGAAGTGGAATGGGAGAACTTCTTCCTCACTGACCTGAGGTGAAAGACTGGGCTTCTCATGTTGATCTGGAGCTGCAGTCCCAGCCTAGCTCTGCATCCCAACGATTAAATAGCCCCCTGAACAAAACTTTAGGAGCCAAATTGTGGATTTTTGAACCCTACTTAGACACAAGCTGTGGTAGAGATGCGGCCTCAACTTGAGTGAAAAGTGTCATGCATTAGCCTCTGTCTTCATTTGATGTCTTCTGGTTGGAGTACAGCTGACAGGGATGAGGTATATGATATCTTGACCGTGGGTGGTGAAAGGTGTTGTCAGTTAATGAAGAACTGTGTGGCTTAGAAACTATGCTCATGGGCAGGGGGTTCTAGATGATACAACTATTTCTCCATCCTCTGATGGCCCGAAGCTGTAATTTCACCAGAGAAAATTACTCAAAGGTAAAACTTTTCACCAAAAAATAACAAGGAGCCCTGACAAGTGATCAACTTGCATAGTTCAGTTGTTGACACTGGATGCAGGTTGTACTGGTAGAGACATGAAATGAAGAATGAGGTAATTCAAGCACGCTACTGGGGTATCGCTCTGTGCAGTGACATCTGTGCCCCGGGGTCACCTGAAGGAAACCCCAAAGGAAACTTACTGCCTGGATTCTGCCCCTGAAAGTGATGGGCAAGCCCATTTCACCTGGGCAAAGACAGGGCCCTTGGATGGAGGCTGCCCAGGCCAGTTCCCTTTCCCTACTCCGTCATCTCCTTGGCCATGCACAAAGGGAAAGTAGGAATGTTTTCCCCAACGTATCTTTCTACTGTTCCCAGCTYTGCACTGGTTCAAGAAACACAACTTAGCTTTAATCCTCAGGTTACCTCCACGGAGCTGACCRGGTATCCATCTCCGAATAAGATACGAGCAAGAAAGCTGGAGACATCGGCATTTTCGTATGTGGCTCTTTGGTGCATCTCTCCTCCAGGACCGGTGCCCCCGCGCTGCGCGTGGCCAGCCTCGGAGCCGTGTTTATAAAGCCCCGGATCCCTCCATCGCCTCCGAAGCCCACCTTCCCCAGCACGCCTCCAGGCGAAGCCCGCCGGGCCTCCGCGGGGCCTGTCCCGCCGGCCGGCCGCCCCGCTCCGCGCAGGGGCGGCCGCCGCGGCGGGCACCGGCCGCAGCCCGCCGAGCAGCGGGCCCCGCCGCCGCCGGTGCCGGCTTTTTGGCATCCCTAATCGCAGCTGGCCCCTGTGATTGGCTGCGCGGCTCTGACCCCGCTCGGGCTCCCGGCTGGGCGGATAAAAGGGGCCTGAGCCGGGGGCTCCCGAGCATTCCCGGGAGCGGGCACCAGGGACCGCCGGCCGCAGCATGACGGGCAAAGCGGGCGCGGCGCTGGCCCCCAGCCTGCCCGGCAAGACCAAGCCCGACGGCGCGGCCGCCGCCCCGCCGCCGCCGCCGCCCCCCGCCGCGGGGGCCAAGCCCAGCTCCGGGCCCACCCCTCCCCGCTGCACCGGCTTCGGCATCCAGGAGATCCTGGGCTTGAACAAGGAGCCGCCGCCGCACCCGCGGGCCGCCCTGGACTCGCTGCCCGCCGGGCACCTGCTGGCGGCCCGCTCCGTGCTCAGCCCCGCCGGGGTGGGCGGCGTGGGCATGGGGCTGCTGGGCGCCGGCGGCATCCCCGGCTTCTACACGCAGCCCACCTTCCTGGAGGTGCTCTCCGACCCCCAGAGCGTCCACCTGCAGCCGCTGGCCCGCGCCCCCGGGCAGCTGGACAGCAGCCAGACGGCCAGCTCAGGTAGGCACGTCGCCGGCCCCGGGGGAGCCCGCCGCGGGGGTCCCCCCCGGCGGCGATGAGGCGATTTCGTTTCGGCCCCGCGCAGCACTGGGTGAGG
>NW_028185927.1:7056784-7060152 GCF_003343005.1 Rhea americana
CGGCTCATCCCGGGGCGGGAGGCAGCGGGGCCGGGCCCCGGTACCGGGGGAACCCCCGGCCTCCTCCCGGGAGCGGCTGGAGCCGCCGGCCCGGCTCGGCGCGGCCCCGGCCCGGGCGGTGCCCGCCGCCCCCGCCCGCAGCGCGGCGCCGCGGCCGGGGCAGGTGCCGGGGCGTAGCGGGCCGGGGCCGGGACCGGGACCGGGGCCAGCGCCGGCCGCCGCGGGGGCACAGCGGCTCGCATCGAATTGCGGGTCCCGGCGGCTCCTTCGGGGCAAAGGCAGCGCCGCGGGGCCCCTAACAACCCCCGGGGACGCTTGGCAGTCACAGAGACACCAGCTCTTCCCGGGGGATTTTTTTCCTGGTGTCTCCATAAACCTCTTTCCCGAACCTTTTTTATTTTCTTTCTTTTTTTTTTTTTTCGTTTTTTTGCCCCCGGTATTTTTCCGGAGAAGTCCGGGATCCGCGGGCGGGGGCAGGAGGCAGCGGCCGGCTCGCCCCGGGGAGGCGGCTGCAGCTCCATCGTTTTGGAATGGTTTTGTTGAAAATTCCGGGCTTCGCATGGAAGCGGCACGACAAGAGCAGCCCAGCAAACGACTCCGGGGGAGAAGGGGCCGAGCGAGAGCCCGGAGCCCTCTCCGCAGGGGCTGATCTCCCTGGGCCGCCCGGCGGACCGGGGCCGGGGCCGCGCCGCGCCGAGCCGGGCGGCAGAGAGCGGCCGGCGGCGACGCGATGGCAACGAAACCCGCGCCCCGAGGCCAAGCAGCGAGCGGAGCGGCGGGGGCCCCGGCGGGGAGCGAGCCCCAGCCCACGGCCGCTGCCTTTCTCTCCGCAGATTCCGAGGATGTCTCCTCCAGCGACCGAAAAATGTCCAAATCGTCCCTAAACCAGAGCAAGAAACGAAAGAAGAGGCGGCACAGGTAAGCGAGGGGCCGGCGGCAGCGCCGGGCTCCGCGGCTCCTCCCGGGCTCGGTCCTTCTCCCTTCCTCGCCGGTCGGAACAAATCGGACTGGGGACGTGGCTATGAGCAGCAGGGGAAGCGGCCACAGGTGTCGTTTGGTTGTATYTGCCCGGCTGCGGCTCCAGGCCCGCCGAGCCGCGGGCGCTCCGAGGGGCGGCGGCAGCCGGCCTGCCCCGAGCCGGAGCGGCTCAGTAACCCAGTGTCCCTGCCCCGCACTACAGCGAGCTCGGTATCAGCTGTCAGCAAGCGACAGTCATCTATCGGCGATTTAAATATTTTACGACTTATAAATGTTTCGGCGATAGATTAAATAGTTGGGGAACAGCCGCAGCCTGCGGAGAAGCTGAAGGAGGCTCGTGAACTGCTCAAGGAAAAGATCCACTTGGGGAGATGCTCAGGGGATTCGGTTTCCCCTCGGACAGGCTCGGTAATACACTCTGCCTGACTTCTCCTCCCGTTAAAATGGAGTTCAGTCGCGTTGCGCTTTATAAACGGGAACGAAAAATACCGCGCCGGGTTGCGGCACTGCTGTGGCCGGAGCGCCRGGACAGAGCAAGGCCAGGCACCATCCACCGAGGTGAATTAGCAATAATTAAATCAATCCGGCCACGATGCAAGAAGGGTGGATTAAAAGATGCCCCCAGTGAAAGCTTAGCAGGATGCAGGGTAGAAGGAGACGGACCATCCCAGGAGACGTCCCGTTCTCCACGCAACAGGAGCTTAGTCTGGGCAGCTTGTCCCGGTCCAGGCGTCCCTCCCGAGGCAAACGCTCCGGCTGGGTTGCTCTGTAAATACGTATGAGTAAATACGGACTTTTTTTTGGTTTGGTTTTGTTTTGATTTTTTTTTCCGGACTGAATTGACCTCGGAGCTGGGAGAGAAGTCAGCAGGGATTGGTGTGAAGGTCACAATTCAGACGAGAGAGAGGAAATGTCATTTAGATTAAAAAAAAAAAAAATCAAAAAGCCCTGCACCATCTAGCTGTAGTTTTGTTTTCTGTAATAAATGGTTGAGAGCTCTAGTTTTATTGAGAGCGGGGATGACAGGCTGAGCGTCTGCAGATATCTGCAGGAGGCAACCACCAGAAGGGCAAGTGGATTGTGTTCTGCAAAGGGGACAGAAATGGTCCCTAAAAAAGGGAAAACTTAAACTGAACGACAGGAAAAACCCTCCTGTCATAGAGCCTTGCTGGGCTTTGGAGCTCCTGCCAGAAGAAGGTGGGAGTAGATGCTCAAAATCTAAACTGCATAGAATTTGGAATAATCTTTCTTGTGATCTCAGTGAGAAAATGCAGGAGCTAATGGGCCTCTGCCGTTCCTGGAGTTCACAGATTTGTCAGAGCCGAAGGAAAACTGTTTGAAAAGAGAATGGATTTAAGAGTGAATTTAAATTAGGATCTGATGGCAGGCAGGTCCCTTGCGTTTGCATGCTGCTTTTGTTAGTAACATGATCGATCTGGTAGAATTCATTAGATTTTGAATAGCAGAGGATATTTTTGAGACTTTCTGTTTCATCCTAGCTGGAATTTTATGGCTTTTATGAAATTCTGATTTATTTCAGAAACACTTTTTTTCTTTCCTATCTTTTTCTGGGAGCTACRTTTTTCTTAGTTTGATAATATATTTATACCTGTAATCTAAACAAAGGCTGTAGATTTTTTTTGCTATTGCAGTGTTGTAGTCTTTTTTGTTTGTTCGTTTTTAAATTACATTTTGCATAGCAGGGGATTGCGGGTGGGAGATCTAACACTCAGGGAGTGGAAGTGGTCCGAGACCTCTCCTGCGATCCCTGCAGACGGGCTTTCGTCCACCTCGGCCTTCCAGGCGCGGGTTTCTCAACGCGGCTGTCCCAAGGCGAGAGCCGGGCGAGCAGCGGTGGCCGGGCCGCTGCCCGGGCGGGTGGGCCGCGAGGGTTTCCGGAGGGTAACGGGGCAATGCGGACTCTGGGTATCGGGGAGGGAGCAGCCCCTGGGGTCTGCTGTGGGGGCTACACTTGAGGGAAAGGACCGGCTAAAAGCCGTAGGGAGCAGAGAGGATAAAACCAGTGGAGGATCCAGCTGAGGAGCAGGGCTCCAGGGAGGACTGCTTTGCTTTGCTTGGGAAAACCGASCAGCAGCTGGGGAAGGGATGGACTCTGCTCCAAAGCGGCTGCTGAGGAGAGGCTCTTCTATCTCAGCGTGGTGATCAAAGGGTTAAGAAACCTTTGGCTACAGGACGGGGCGGGTGGGGGTGGTTCACCAGGCCGGGGATGTGGGAGGGTGAGGGAAGGTGGTGGCCGGCAGTGGGCTGGTCCCTGAAAGGGAAGGTGAATTGCGACCACCGACCACCACCGTGCAAAGTGCGGTCTGCTGGTGTTTTCTGGTTCTCCTTTCACCCCGTAGTCCAGGTTTCTAGATACATATCTGCTTCCT
>NW_028185927.1:7060183-7114586 GCF_003343005.1 Rhea americana
GGGGGGGGGGGCTGTGTGCTACCAGGTTACCCAGGTTTCTTTCACTTTTGTGTCCTTTTTCACTCTGTCACCTTTAGTTCTTCCTCTTACATTTTTTGATCAAAGAGTTTTACTCCCCGCAGGACAATCTTCACATCCTACCAACTGGAGGAGCTGGAAAAGGCCTTCAATGAGGCCCACTATCCTGACGTGTATGCCAGAGAGATGCTGGCCATGAAAACAGAGTTGCCAGAAGACAGGATACAGGTAATCATCTCTCTCAGACCCTCTTACCCTGCCCCTCTCAGCCATGGTCACCCCCTCCTGAAGGAAGGTAGCGCTGTGGGAAGGATCACGCCTCTGAATCTCCGTGGGTGACGCAGTTTTAAAGGCAGAGGTAGCCTGCTCAGCTGTTCCCTGCAGATTTGTATTTGGTGTTTGGATGTTGGCACGCAGTGTGTTGTAACGGTGATTTGGGGGGGGTGTGCGCAGGGTTGCACTGTGTCTCTTGGTGGGAGAAAGCTCTGTGCGGGCTGTGTGAACTTCCAGAGCAGCTGCCCCAAGGTCTTCAGGGTAACCCACATATTATCTCACGAGTGAAACAGGAAAACAGATGCCAGAGGAAAACCTGGCGACCAAAGGAATCCTACATCATCAAAGGGGGACCTGCACRCAAAGAAGGGCTCTGCGGTGTCTCGAGGCCTTAGTGGTACAGTCAGAAGAGAGCCTCCTGGAGACCAGGTCTGGAGGGAGGCTGGGGAGGGAAAGATCTCATCCCCACTCCTTCGGGCACAGGAGGATGCTTAGGGACAAATCGGGCAGCTAGTACAGTTGTGGCAGAATGACTGCAGTGTGGGAATRATACCTGAGTGCCAACAAGGTGTTTGCACCATTTCTGTACATTCACTGCCTTTGCATCTTCAAATGGCAACTAACTTCCCTGAAAGTCTGGTTTTTGTTTTTTAATTTTTAGAGTTCAGGTTTTCAGTTGCATGCTTGTGCCTCTGAGAAGGCAGAATGAGGCTGTGAAATATCACCACTGTGTGGTGAATCCTTCAGGGATAAGGAATGGCCTGAGCATATCTGTGCCAGCACAGCCTTTGGCATGCACAGCAGACAGTATGCAAGAAATCATTATATCCTGGAAAGCTGGAGAAGACTTAAAGCTGCTACAGATAGCGGAGGAGGCTGGGTGAACTTGAACAGAAAAYGTGAAGCTCACAAGTGTGGCCTGTAGCGGCTTCTGCTGCTTCCCTCCTCCCCATGCCTCGCTGTACAAGGTACAGGAATGTAGTGGCCAAGTTTAACCCATTTTTTACTGATGCAGGTGATGTTTCTTTGCTGGCTAGGGTTAAACTAGCCTATTCTGCACACTGGCATTGGCTGCCTCTGCAGCTGGTGCAAAGCAGCCTCTACAAGAGATGCTGGCCTGAGAGCCGAGTGGTTTTGGGAGGGTCTTGGCTTTCCCGGTTCYCTCTGGTTTCTCAGTCCCTCCTCTCCCATGCCAAACACCCTCTGGTCTGTTCCTTCAGCCTGTTCTTTTTCTTTGCTAAAGAGCTGGCACTGGAGGCTGCTCCCTTGAGGGTTTGGGAAGTAGCGCAGAGGGCACTTAGCAAGGTAACACTGATGCTGGCATGGAGGCATGACTGTGGGCTGGGCTGGGGTGATTCTCCCCAACAAATCAGCAGCCCCTCTTCMCCTCAGTCCTGAGCATGTCTCCTTAATTTGCCTCATTTTTTGCACTCATTGAAGAGCACTTTATAAAAGCAATTTGTGCTTCTTGTCTTGTTGTGCTGTCAGACTCCTGCTGACCTAGCAGGCCTGTAGATATCCTGTGTGCTGGTGGGGTTTCCAGCAGTTTTCAGAAACAATAAATTGGCCCATYGGCTGAAATCTTAACTTGTGGCTTAGCGCTGCGCTCTGAGCAATGAGCCCTGATGCTTTTTGCCTCTGCAGAGTGAGTTGGATGGAGGGTTGCATCTCTACTTGTGACTCTGTAGGACACCAGATCGAGGGGGAAGAGACCTGCTGGAAGTTTATATGATGTTGGGGTTGATTTCCCTCAAAGAGTCTTTTCAGGTAGAGACCTGTCTAGTGACACAGTAGATACTGAACTGCAGAGCCATCGTTTCTTGTGTGGCAAGGTCATACAAAAGAGTCCTGAGCATCACTGATGAGCGAGAAATGTCCTCTCCAGGGAGTTAGCACCTAATTGTCCCTTATCACATATTTTATCAAGTTTTCCTTGTCCATACCTCTTTTTTTGTGTTGCAAGCCATGACAAGATGATTCCCCAGCTTGACCATGCTTCTTGATATTTTGCCTCACGTTCCTTTTTAACTTAGTTCCCTTTGTATGAGTCTAACATTTTCCCCTTGTTATGGTGTTTACACTCTTTAAATAAATCCGGGCTGTTCACCTGTTTTCTTCTCCCAGCTGTCACTTTTGGCTTTCATCATTGCTTAAGCAAGCTGTAAAGATCATTTCTGAAATCCTTGCTCATAAATCACACTCTAGTCTCTTAATCATGTGGTTGTTCTTCTGTGAAACTCATTCAGTTTGCCAGTTTCCCTGGTAAAGAGGGACCAAAAGCCTTTTGCTGCGCACCAGATGTGTTTGCACTGGCTCAGCTGGGCTTCTGATTCCCTGCAGGAGCAGCCCCAAATTAGCACGGTCTATTTTACTTTCATATCTGCTTCTTCTCTTTGTCTAGTGATAGTTCAAGCTTTCTTTCAGACAAGTCTGCTCCTCAGGCTTTTTCCTTCAGTGTCCTGTGTCTCAAACAGCGCTAACTTTGGCTAGCAAGCACAGTAACAGCCCTACAAGGTCAGACAGTGGTGAGTGGTGGATATCACAGAAGAGTATGAAACCAGGACAAATACCTAGTGACACGTGCTGAACACTTCGACAGCTCTTGGGGATCTTGAACACATATAAATATCTGAACGTCCTCTGGCAAGATGTTCTACAGCAAAACTATGTGTGAAGCAAATCTTTATTTTGAATCTATTAGCATCATTTAATGCCCCATACTACTCCTCTGGAAGAGACAGCTGGCAATTAATCCTTATTTACTTCTGCATAACACTTACTATTTYGTATCCCCTTACTTTATTTCTTGCACGTGTTTCTAACTGCTCAAGGGAGCTCTGTATTTTTGCATTTTCATTATGTTTGCAATTTCTCCCATTTTTCAATGTTGCTTCCCTCTCTTCTAGGTCATTAATGAAAGTGTTTTCTAAGATTGTTCTGAACATCACACTCTGWGGGTTCTTGCAGCATTTCATGTGGGTTCACAAAGGATCCTCACCTACCACTGATAACTGCCCCTTATTTTCTTTCTTGGAATTATTTCTCAGGAGGTAATAGTCAAAGAGAAAGCAAATCACCTATGGAATTCAATATGAAAGTAAAATTCAGAGTGCAATTGAGAATGATATATAAGAACTGCTTGCATATAAAACCTTCAGCAGAACACTGCAAATAGCCATCAAAAGCCAAGAAAGTTACTCATTTGAGAGAACATTGAATTCAGGAAAAAATATTCAAATCTTTCATTTAATGAGAAGATGAATATGTATTTTTTTTTTCAAGGCAGCACATTTTTTTAATGCATGTATCTTCCTCCTTTATTGAGCTGACTGCACTTAGAAGGAATGTGAGTGTCCTTCCATTAGGCAATATGGGGAAAAAAAAATCTAGTAAGACACTTTTCACAAGTCAGATCAGATGTCACTGACTATTTTGCAAGATCTTTGAAAAAGACTACATCTATCAATGTGTTTAAAAGAACATTCAGAAGAGTTGAAGTGCAGCTATTAAAATAAACCCAGACCGTTCTGTAAAATCTGGATGGATGGCCTTATGCTGACAAAGATTCTGATACCCAACTTAAATCAGTGTTTTTCTTGTAACAGATTCTCTTAAATGTACTGTGTGGATTTAAACAGGCTATTCTTATTGAATTTATTAATATGTGACATTTCTAAAATTTAAAACCCAATATATAAAATTTTATAGTTCAGTAACAGTTTGATTTAGGATTATTGAAATGCTTGGTGTGTTTGACATTATGGTATGTCTTTTACTAATTAAACAAATTAGTTAGATGAGTATTTCCAAAAAATAAGACCTTGACTACCATTGTGGAGATACTAGATTTACCTCTTAAGGGATAATTATAAAATGGAGTAAAAGTGCTAAAATTTGGCAGTTGTTGTTGCTAAATGATTATTTTGTGCTTGCATGGATCACAAGTGAAAGAAACCCTAAGGATGTGTTTGTCCCATGGGCTTCTAATGCAGTTTAAGGACTGAGGGTCTTCTGTGCATCCAGCAGGCTTTGTCACATAGTGAAAGGTCAATTTTAGAAGTTCAGTTAAAGACAAAAGAGCAACTGAAATGAAWTGAAAATGCATTGTTTTGGTTGCTGTTAGAGTAGCACATTTCAGTATCATCATATATGGGGAATACGGATGGAAGGTATTGGAATGGATGGAATCAGGAGAGGTATTTATTTGGAAGGAAGCATTTATACCAGAGCATTTTTCTAGAAAGAGGCTTAGCTTGGTTCAGCTTTGCAAAAATGTTCTATATTTAGAGGATAATGCAAGTTGGAAASAGTTGAAGAACCTGTCTTGCACTGAGTAGGAGCTCAGCGATGAACCCATGGAGTCCTCTCAAGAGGCTTGATGGAAAGCACGAAGAAAAAATTGGCTTCGTGCAACTTCAGCAGCCCTAGCTTGCTCCCACTCCCTCCAGCTTTTCCTGCTTGCTGCAGAGCACTGCTGCAGGTGCTGCTGGAGCGTTAGGAAGCSGTGTCTCCCTCCTACCCTGCTCCAGGAGCAGAGCTGTGCCATGGGCCAGTCCAAGGGCTTTGGGCCAGTCTGGCTTTCACTCACCTCTGGTGCTCCAGTGGGTACTGGAAGCGTATTGAGGTGGTGCAGTGGGCACCARCATCTCTTCTGCCCAGCTGTTGTATTTTAAGGCAAAACTCTTGGTTCTATGACCCTGATAAAGAGGATCCTGGCTACAGCGGCTGGACACACTGATTAAAAATAGATTATTTTTGCAAAGCAATGAATTTTAGCCCTAATCCCAGAGTGTAAGTGTTGAGCAGGGATGTCTGCTCTATGCATTCACTGGCCTTTCTTGAATCAACGCCTGGAATGGCTGCCGAGGGATTTTTTTTTTTTGTTAGTGCAATGGAAAACAGTGGTGTTGTTGATTTTTCTAAGGTTATGAGATTCCAGCTTGTCATTGTAACTCTCAATAAGTGAGGACCCGTTACTCTTCCTAAATCTTAGGATGACTCCCTCTCTCTCTCGGAAGAGAGAAAGTGGTCAGAATGAGGCATGCTTCCTCTGGGTTCCTACTCATATCTCTRCACAGCAGATTCACAGCAGATTATGTAGCTGGAAGTAAATTACCAGGGTTATTAGGGTGGTTGGAGGTAGATTACCAAGGTGATGCAGACACTGAAAGGGTTCCTGCTGTGTGAGCCAGCCATTTCGATAGTCTTTCTCTTAAATATCAAGTAATAAAGCCCTGCAAGAAATTAATCATGAAATAGGCTGGATACCTTCTCTTCCAGTAATTCCTGATCACTGGGGCAAGGCATGACAATGTGATACCAGAAAAGTGTCATTAACTTCCCCTATGCTTTTAAAAATGTAGAAAGTGTACAAGTGAGAGTAATAAAACCAATCAAACTTACTGGCTTGGTGAGAATATTATGATGAGTGTTCCTCATGGCGTATGGTGCTTCTCTGCCTCCATGTCTTTAATTGGTATGTGAGGAGTTCATCCACTTTGCTGCCTCCTCAATAACATGCTTGTTTAGTTGATCTAAATTCATATTCATTTCCATTTTTCAATTAAGAGTTGTTTAATTTGGCCCTTTCTGTAATGGAGTGTTTTCATTACCCTTTGTCTATGGCCCGTTTTCAGTCCATGTGCTACAACTTTGTTTCGGAGTTAATTACCATAGCGGCAAGCGGAGGGGCTGGGTGATGGGAGAGCACAGGAGTCTGTGCAAGCTCTTCCCAAAGGATTACCATCTGAAAAGTATTATACTGCATGCATTAGGCCAGAGGGAAAATGAGGCAGTAGATGAGGCAGAAATGGAAGGTCTGGAACATYTCTTCAGCTAACTATGAAACGGGAACCTTCCTGCCTTCCCTGGACCAYGTATGTAACCTGCCCAGCCTACGGGGTTTTCCCTGGTAGAGCTGGGGTTGCAGATGCAGTTTAAAAGGCATTGCTTCGTGCAGAGGTGGAGCTCTAGAGGTATGAATATTTTGCACACTCAGGTACCACTTCATCCCTCCATTTTCACTCACTGAGTTCCTTCAGCCACAGGACAATTTTCTAAGTGGGACACGAGATCAAACAACAACAACTTTGTCCTTGTCTTCTACTCTGTTTCCCGCAAGATGCTTATGGCTGCCCTAATGAAAGGGGCTGTGGTTTTGGTCTCCTCCTCCACAGTAGCAGGAGTGAAATGGGGCTTTGCAGTGACTACTCCTTCCTTGTTTTGTCCATGGTTTGGAGAAACTGTCACTGAGGATCAAGAACCCACAAGCGCGGGGTACTCAGCTCCCCATGAGTGGAACAGCAACCAGGCAGAAAATACGCCGTAGCTGGTTGCTGTGAAGCACCTTGGCAGGGACTTTCCCCACCACAGCCAGGAGGAGGAGGAGGGATGGCTCTGCAGAGTTCACRACAGGCTGTGACAGCTCAGGTTCTCATCTCCATACCAATCTTACTGTTTTCTTAACAACAGTAATTTAAGGATAACACTTCTTGGCATTAGCTTAGGCATTGTGGTTCCTCGATCACATAAGCTCTGTGCCGGGAACATTTGCATTCACTCCTCCTGCTAATGAAGAACCTTCTTTTCTCTTTCCTCGGATATCTCTGCAGTTTTCTCAGCTGATTTTTAAAAAATAATTGAGCAGCCTAGCAAGTTCAATAGTTAATTCCCCTCCAGCCCTAGAATGCTTGGCAGAGGGACCAGCTAATGGTTGTGTGTTAAGATTTTCCTTTAATGGCCCTTTATTATAAAGTTTTCCTCCTTTCCTGACTTTGAATACAGATTTTTTTAACAGTTCAATAACACAGGCACTTTAGAGACATGGTTAATTTACTCTCCCCTTTATTTCTTAATGGGCCTATTTTTCTCTATAGTGCTTATCTTTTACCCTGGTAGACCTCAACAAGCTCTTCTGATTCTTCTCTGGCAGCACAAACCTGCTCTTCCCTTTCACTGTCTGTTGTGGGCATTTTGTGAGCCTGGTTTTGCACAGGCCTGTGCATAAACACAGAAATCATACTGCCATCTTCCTCATGCACCAAGCTGTTGAGATAACTTGTTCTCAGCACACATACAAATGGCCCTGATCTTCTGAGAGGTGAGGCTGGAAAGGGCTTCTATGGAGGAGAACTCAGGAACCAAGATGAAGGACAAACTGTTGCTGCAATATCCTGAAGCAAAGGTGGCTTCCAGAGATCACTTTGACTAGAAGTTGTGAGAAAACATCAGGAGCTCCTCTGTCTACTCAAAGCAGCATTGCTCTGGGAGCAGCTGGGGCCATTTAGTTTGGAGACACGCACGTTAGGGCCTGCTGGATGTGAGAAATGCAGTTTGCTCAGCTTCCTGTTTCAGTGGGTTTCTCTTAGACTCACAGCTGTGCAAGCACAGGCAGAGCAGGTACTTTGGCTACTAGTTATTAGAGCTCTGAGCTGCAGCTTTCTCTCTAAATTCATACCAAGGCTTATACCTGGACATGTTCCTGTGACTAATACAAGGGACTATGGCAAGCATGTTGCACAGGAGTAAGCATAGTGAGGGGGAATAACATGCGCCTCCATGCTCTAGAAATAACCATCCGACTGACTCTGCCTGGCTGCTGGAGCTGACTTGCTACAATTCAGACAAGCAGCAGCACTTAGCTGGGCTGGGCTTAGCATGTAGCTACGCTGCTCAGCCAGACCAGCCTTGTGGGCTGCCCACCCATGCCTCTGGGAAGCTCTGGCTCCTCTGCAGCTGCAGGGTCAGCAATACCTTCTCGTAAGTCCAACATTTCCTCTCTAAAGGCACTCACTGCCTGGTTCACCCCGAGGGAGGCTTGGCTGGCAATACACATGTATGCAACGTCTTTGACTGGGAAACAGGCCCTTGGACGGACCAAGACAACCCGACTGTGTAGATGTATGGGACGATTATCTGTGCCCATCATGGCTCTTAGCCAGATGCATCRGTGGTGTCTGTTCCAAGATAATTTGTTTTATGTCCTGTAGGTGTTTCTGATATTTCTAGGTCCCTTTATATGTTTGGCCTCACTGCCATACTTCTAACGGAGTGTCCTACATGACTGTCATTTATTAGTTGAGTGGATCAACTCATTGAGTTTATATYATGGCCCTGACTGAGATGAAGGCTTTAGTGGCTAAGTGTATAACTAGGGGAAAATCCCTGTCTGGGAGAATTTTTTTTTGGTGGACAAAGCTGGTATGTAGGAATTTACTCTCCTGGTGAGCTTGTCCTAGGGTGGCGAGCACGTGCAAACCTCCCTGGAGTGGCAGGCCTCTCCCTGCCCCTGCTGCAGTGGGAAGGAGACTGTGTTTTGCCAGCTTTGTGGATCACACGATTAGCTGAGCTGTGTGCTGGCCAGACCTGACAGTATTGGCTTGAGACCTAGGTGGCATGACAGCATGGAGTGCACAGGGGATGTGGAGGCAGAAAGAGAGGCTCCTCGGCTTGTTGGGGGGGGGGTGAGTCTTCTGCAGCTGAAAGGTGTCACATGAAAAATCCTGGAGCTGTGAGTTACAAGGAGAAGGTTAAGGGTACACAGAGCTAAGGCACAAGGGTGAGGAAGAAGCAGAGCCAGGAGTAGACACGTGGTAAGTGTAGAGTTCTGAAGGGTCTCCATAGCACAGCCACAGTATTTGCCTGTCCTGGCTGTTCTGGTCTGCCTTTGGGCTGTAGTGGTGCCCATCCTTCCCTAGAAGGCATTGCTAAGGTTGGATACTTAGAGAGCTCTTAYCGTCTGAAGCCAGGAATTGCCCACACCATCCTTGCTAGGTACCGTCCTGAAGGAGGTGACCAACAGTTCAAAAGAAGGTCAGCTGCAGGGGTGGCTCTATGGCTTCATAGCTGGTGATTTCAACACAGAAAATTTTCAAGTAGACTTGTACTTGCATGTGCACATGTMTGTACATGCAACACAAAGGAGGCTTAAGAGAGCAACACCGCAGAAAATAAGAACAGTGTAAGTTTGTTCATCATCAAGAAAAAAATTAACAAGATGCAAGTGTTTAACTATTACATGTTGCAAAACAGAAAAGTGGCCATTACCTGTAAAGGATTGCAGCTTTCTCCTGTCCCCCCTTTTGGTGCTCAGTCCAAGTTACTACATGGAAATTTATCACGACATGTTGCGACTTACTGCAACATGCTATGACTTACTACAACACTTGACAAGTTTCTAAAATAATTTTTTACCTATCCCCAAGCTCTCAAGGATGGGCTCGAGCCTTGTGTCAGGAAATGGTGGGCACCACATAGTGCAGCAGAGACTGTCTCCTGCCGATCTTTGGTCAAGCCTTTGGTTCCTGCAGGGTTTTTGGAGAACAGCAGAGCACACCATTGCCCCTTGCTCTGTGTATACTGATAAAAGAAGCATTAACATGTGGCTCCTGGTATGCGAGGGGTGGCACAAGGCAGCAGGCAATGCTCCACAGCTGCCGACGAGGGAGGAGGTCTGATTTCCCAAGCTCTGATTTTGGTTCCCGTTGAAAGGTGTCATAGAGGGGAACATGCTGTTTCTTCTCTGACTGCCTTGCCTCCCCTTGCTCTAAAAAGAATGATGTCTACCCCTTGTGACTCCTCAACAGTTAATGTCCACAGAGTGCACTGCATATATATCTATTTATAAAGACCTGTACTRAGGTTTCCCCTCTGCCGGAGAAGCTGCACAGGAGTTTCAGAACAGGAACATGAGGCAACATGAAATTACACAGATGGGATTTCAGTTTGGCTAGTGGAGGCCAGGCTTACCCTTGGCATCGCGAGTACCCATGGGATAGATGTTCTGTGCAGTATCACCCTTGGTGTTCGCGGCAAGTGTCTCCCTGGGTTTGTGGGAACTAGGACAAGATGTGCACCCCTGCCAGCTTTCCTGCATCTGTTGTACACCCATTACTCTCCTACTTTTCCTTTTTTTTCCAATAGCATATTAGGAAAAGAGCTATTTGAGCATTTATCTGTCATATCCAGACATCTGGCAGCCTGTATGGGGCAGTAGCTCCACCTAAGCTACCAGTCAGCTGGTAATCTGAAATGGCATCATGAGCTGACCACGATGAAGCCAGTCTTGGGGATGCATTTGCTGAACAGATCAGGTCTCTGCTGAACCACAGAACTCACTATACGTACAATGCACATCATGTGCACACTCATTTCTCTTTGTGGGAGGCAGGAGCTCTGCACCTGATAAGGTTTTCTGCTTTTTGAAAGTCACACCAAGGAAATGTGAGAAAATGTGTTGCTACATGATGTAGCAAGGCCAGGTGAAAAACATGACTTACCAAGGGGATATAGTTTAAAATATGTTCCCTGGTCAAGAGGTATTCTTGGCTCCTTCCCTCCCCTTATTTTCTTTGACTCACTTCAGTCATGCCTCAGCCCTTCGTTCAGGATGCATCTTTATTGCTTTGTGTCCACCTTGCTGTGAAGGGCTRTGAAGACAAATCACCATGAAGCCTGAGAAGTGGCAAGTGGGTCAGTCTGGCTCCCAGGGAGTCACAGTGTAGACAGCAGCACTCGCAGAGTGCACACCTCCTCTGGAGAGACACATCAGATGTGCTCCCGTCTGTGTGACATCCTTGCTGCCTCTCAGGAAACAGAGTCAGAGGCTCCAGCCCTTCTTTGTGCGCTGGTGGCTCCCTCCAGCGCCACGTTTGCCCTTGCTTCAAGTTCACTCTGAAGGYCTGTGCAGGCAGCACATGCAGCAAGGGCTTGGGGGAGGCTGGGAAGAGCAGGATTAGGGCCACAGCGATGGGAAGAGGCACTGGGGTCTGTAGGTGATGTGCGGTTTTCACAGCTTTGGCTGCACAAGTCGGATGCAGTGCATCCTGTAGCCATATTCAGCCTACCTGGTGCTTTTAGGCTCGAGATTCAGAGGCAGGYCTGGCCTGTTAGACGGGTGGCATGGAAATGCCGTAAGCTCTTGCTAGGTGCCACACTGAGCCTGTGAGCTGGTTTAGCTTAGAGGAGACGCAACCCTGGATCAAGAAATCACATCTGTATTCAAGAGGGATGAATATTGTCTGTTGGCTCATTTAAGCAGGCCTGTTTGGGTCTGTTAGCTGAGTGCCTGGACCAGTGGGGGATTCACTCTACCGGTAAAGCCAAAACAACTGCTGGTAGGACCAGCTGCCATCCTCTCTGAACAAGTATCATCTCTGCTTTTCTAGGACTGATCTTTAAAAAGCTGTTTCCCTCCTCTCTTCTAAACTGCCTCAGACCACAAGGGACATCCGTACTTCTTGAGCAAGGGCGCTAGCATCAGTGCTGGCAGCGTGCCGTGGCTGCTTGGAGCCTCGGGCGTGAGAGCGCTGGCACGGAGCCTGGCAGGGCAGCGCCRGCAAGAGTCCCCTGTGTGCTGGTGCAGCCCTCCTGCTCCTTCTCTCTAGAGCTGGTCAGGGAAGAAAAATCAAAATAACATTTGCCTACTCTACCTAACCATACCTCCAGAGGTGGGATAGTAGTGCACACCATCCATGTAAAGAGATATATTAGGAAATGCAAGGGCACATCTGTTGCCCTACCACATCTAAATTTCTCTCTGGAAGCATTATTGTCTCCAGGCTGTTTGTTGACCCAGTACCAACCTGGAAAGGATCTTAAAACACTGCTAGAAGGAGGAAAGACAGTGTGTATTTTCTCCTGGAACAGTCTTGGTCAGCAATCCAGAAGAGGGGCAGGCCAGTAGCTGATACATGAGTATAAAGTGCCAGTGTTGAAAAAAGAGAAGACTGGGATAACGTTAGAGTTGCTGATGAATTCCCGACTTGCCCACCCCAAGGCATGTGGCTGTGGGTCAGAGATGACCACAGTTATTACAAAGAAGGGCTTTTGCTGTGCTATGTATAGGAATTGCTCTTTCTAATGTGAGCTCAGGAAGCTCTTTACYAGCTTTGCAGTAAGCAGCAGGGATGATGAGTCCTGTGATCAGCCATGCAGGCCATGTGCAACCTTTACTGCTCTCATTTAACTTCACATCCATTTTACACCAGCCATAGAAAGTGATGTCACCATAAACACTGCCAATAATTTTGACATTACATTTGAAAAGACAGCAGTAAACTGTTTCCAGGTTTACACAAGTGGTACGGCCTCCGCTACCAGCATGGAGACAGAAAGTTTTCAAGCCAGACCAGACTGCTCCCTCCTGGGCACTTCAGGGTGGCCCAGCACCCGGCTGGAAGCACACACTGGCTGGGGGTGATCACCACGGGGAAGGGACTGGATCCCTCCGGGAAGAGCGAGGCATTGGATGGACAGGAACACGTTGGATCAGAGACCGGTCAGCACCGTGATGTCAGATGGGACCATGATACATTATCATCGGAGSCAATGTCACAGGGGAAGTCCAGGAAGCTCCCAGTTAGGATGGGCAGTGATTCTGTGTCCTCGTGGAAGGGTTCAGTGTCRGAAAGGGTTTCCTTTGCAGGATTTGTGCGGAGCAATAGCTCACCTCCCGTGAGAAAGCAGCCTCATGTTCAAGCCACAGGTCTTATCAGAGAGCCAAGAGGCCTGGAGGAGAATGGCTGTTAGTCCGTGTGCAGGGCAGACGAGCTGGGCGCTGCTGCTGGGGCAGCTCTTGGGGTTTTGTCCCTCTCCTGAGTTTTTGGTTTGCCAGCAGCGCTGTGTACCTGCTTGCCTGCTCCCTGCGGGTGGCAGAGGCGCGTGCCTGTGCGGGTGTCTCCGTGCGTGCACGTGTGTGCGTGTGCGCGTGTGTGCGTGTGTGTGTATGTGCATTTGCTTGTGGCCATCTAGTGGACATTTCAGCATGCTCCGGCTCSGTCTGGGACCATCCCCGTGCTCCGTAAAGCAGTGCTTGTTGATTGAAAGCCCTCTGTTGAAATACTGTGTCAAAGGCGGTCTGTGAGATTTGATGAAGCAAAAGCTCCCCRTTATCAAGCCTAGAATTTTTCTTTAGTGGATGGGGAACGCTTGGGTATGTAGCATAAAACTTTAATTAGAAYGACAGAAAAATAGCCRCTGCCAGCTCTCTCRTCTGTATTCCCCAGCTTGGAAAGTAGGGGCCAAGGAAGTTTAACAACCTAAAAACCTTAAAATATTCCACTGATAATTCAGGTTCCCAGCTCACAGCTATCATCAGGGAGATTTCTCTCTTTAGCAGACCATGTTTCAGGAGTTGATTAGGTAAACAAACTAATTAATATGATGAATGTAGATAACAAGGGCATAGTGAGTCTCACATCCCTTTGCAAAATGAGATTCCTCCTAATACAATTTGCTCTTCTACACCATCAATAAGATGAAGAAGTGTCAGTTAGGGAGYGCGTGATGTCCAGCTCTGAACAAATGATACGGATTTGGTTGATGGCTAGCTCCCCTTTGAGCAAGGTGTTACATGACCACCCTGTGTTTGCCTGTTTCACACTGAAAGTGGGTTTTGCAAAGCGATGGGTCTTGGTTTTGCAGCTTTGATGTGCCTAGAGGAGCAAAGCCAGTGAATACGAAAGAGACTGGAGGTACCATGGGGTGCAGAGGCTTACCCAAGCTTGCAGCACACACTRAGACGGGAGCTTCGTCCTGCCCTGCTGATGCTGCATTGCAGCAGTCGAGCAGCCTTGCTGTTGCACGCAGTGGCTGCTGCCCCCAGCAAGGCTGAGGACAGTCACGGCCCCAGATCCAGCCCTTGCTGTGCCTATGGCAGCACTTGTGGTGCCTCAGGAGCAGCCCAGGAGAGGGCCTTTGGGCTGCTAAAGAGCAGGAGCACGCACACAGGCAGAATCCAGATCCCAGCGTGTTCTGCTGCAARTAAAATGCCAAATTTGTGACAGTGTCACAGAAAAGGGCTTTGAGCACACATGGAACAGCTGTACTGCYGATAGAGATCAGCAGAGATGTGTTTCATGAGCATTAAGCATTGAAAATACAACGCTACCTCACAGAATTATACCCCTTTCCTGCCTAGTTATGGAAAGCCAGAAAGCAGGGCCAGAGCCGTTTCTGGAGACCAGCGAGGCCTTGCTGAGGCAAAGCAAGCTTCTTCAAGTGTGGAGTGGCCATCTCTTCACCTGATATGCAAGATCTCTGCTACTACTGCCCTGTTCCCTCTTTCCAGCTCTTGGGAAAGGGTAAGAAGAAGGCAGTTTTAGCCAATATGGGATGGCTGAATTTCTCCAACATGTGGGATACCAGCAGATAAGATGAACAACCCAGAGACAACTCAGAAAAAAGGAGGAAAGAGAAGAGAGTCTAAAGTGGCTGAGCTGAGCAGAGAAAGACGTTATAACCACCACAAATTGGGTGAAGAAAGTATRCTTCTGGAAATCTCCAGTAGTGACCGTCTACTCACAGCAGAGTGTCTGAACCAGAAGAAATGTTCCCGTGCCCATGACGGAGCTGCCCTGTGCTCGGCCGTGCACAGGTCCCTGGTGTCTGATGTCTCTCCACTCGGGCCCACCTGGGCTGTGTGCAGGAGGCACTCCGTCAAGTGGCAGACAAGGACACAGCCTGGGAGTGGCAGTCAAAGCAGAAGAAGCCATGGAGCGAGTAATTGTTATGCAGCCTGGGGACAGCGAGACACCAGGGAGACCGTAACAGTCTAGAAGGATGGAAAGTAGCTGGCGCCCAATGCAGCCCACCAACAAGAAAGGCAGCCTGAAGGTTACAGGGTCCCTTTCGTTTAGGAAAATACAACAGGCGCAGATGACACAGTAGTGCCACRCAGCACAGAGGGGTTTGGTCTGCGCAATGGAGCTCTGACCATCGTCTGCCTAGGCCATAAATTTGAGGGCTACCAGGGCTCTAGGCTCAACCCTACCCCACAAAAGCCTTCATCTCTTTTTCTTTGCACATTTTTTCTTAATTCTTCAAGTACTTTGTACTCTCCCTTTCTTCTCTAAGTCATAAAAATGTTCCTCCTTCTCGTTCAGATCCTTTCTTAAAACTAATGTCTTTTAAGAGGCTGGTTCTAGGATTTTCTGGTTGCCAAAGGATAACAGGACAGATTTGTCCTCTTTACTCTGTTGGCCAGTTTTTCAGGACAGGTTTCTTGGAACATGTTCTGCATCTTTCACAGAGGGTGCTCATGTGATAATAAAAAGATGTAAATGATCTTAAGATGTAGCACTTTTGTCCAAAAGACACCTCTGCCCATCAGATTGTGATAGCTTTGCAAAAACATCAGACACACTTCAGTAASGACAGTCTGAAATTGATAACAGCTTGCAGCCACTTCTTGTGAGGTGTGGAAGTGCAAACACACAGTCTTTTCACCATACGCTGCGTTGTTCAGTGGAGAACCAGATGAAAGCAAAACCTGTACGGTAAGAAGCAAGGTGTGTGGTACATATCCATATAAATAAGCATTTTACAAAGCTGAGTTGWCCCACTCTTTGGGAAGGGACAAGAACAAACATGGACAAGCTGAAACATTGCTTGAWGCAGCCCAAATATTACAGAACAAGAGAAACTGTAGAACAAACATCTTAAAGCAAAGACTACAGCAGCCAAGAAGACACAACGTCAAAACTGAAAGTAAATGGAAGTGTGAGGGTGAAACCATCTCCAGTCAAGGAAAGAAAAGTGAGGTGCAATAACAAATACCTCAGTTTTCAGAAGTTGTGGCTGACCTATCAACACAGCTGAAAATACCTCAGAATTACTAAAGCTGTTGTAGGATTCAGCTCAGAATCAAGRCAAAGGAAAATTTTGGTAGCATGTWAAGAAATCTTTCCCAAGAGTGAAGAAAGCAGTAACATCTTCTCCCAGAAAACAGCCCCACTGATGGAGCCATTTGAATGAGAGCAAAATCCCGGGAACAGGTCACAGGGAATAACTCTGCTGATCTGAAACTGTGTGGGAGCGGAAAGTGCCATCCTGGAGCTCTTCCACCGCCACGCTGTTTGGGACAGGAATTGTGGCAGAGATGCTGCATCATGTTCTGATCCCATGAATGTTCAGGTTTCAACAGCATTGGTTTCAATGGACTTCATGCCTGTGATTAAGCTATGGCTCCTGGTCAACCCTCCTGATTTCCATTCTACTAGAAAATCTGGCATGGAAATGCTTCCTTTTTGYAAATCAAAACCAACAGGAAATTCACATCAAATCAAAAAAAGTTATTTGGGAAATCTCAAAATGATCTTACTAAGCTTTTCCCATTTGGTTTTATAGCATAGATTTTGTGTGTGTTACRTGGAGGAGATTAAAATAAATCATTCAGAGGAAAGCCACAGATAATTTTCAGTATACTTCCATGGGCCAAATACAGKTTTTCTGTGTGACTGAATCAGCATTTTTGACAGCAAATTTTCCACTGGCTCTTGTCAAAATTGGGCTGCCAGCGGGCAGAGCTCCTGCTGTTTTCTGTATGTGCCTGATGATGCTGCGAGGCTGGGGAAGCTTGGTGGCAGTATGTCTAGTCAACAGGGCTGGGGCGAGCGAGGGCTGGGACCTGGCCCTTCAGGSTGGGCACACAGGGCAGAAGGAGGAAGCACCACAGAAGATGCCTGAGACATAGAGGCAGGAGGAAGGGAAAAGGAACAGGTGATGAAAACAACAGTGAGGAGGCATCCGGGTAAAAGAGGATTGTGACGAGTTTAAAAAGTTACGTGTGTGGGACCTGCAGGGAAAACCTGTGCCCGGCTGAGGTCCCGGGTGTGATAACTGGTGATGATTGCGGTTGCACAGAGCTGAGCAGCGCAAGCCGCTCTGGACACAGGGAGCGATGTCATTTCAGCCTAAGCCAAGGAAAATGTGCAGACCCCGTCCCTTGGAATTTCTGCCTGAGGCAAAGGGAAATAGAGGGGAGCTCTGCACTGAGGGAAGGAACTGTACTGGTTTATCCACAGGAAAATAGGAAAGACTCCTTTCCTGAGCTCAGTGTGTCAAGCTGCCTTCTTGTAGCACAAAGGTGTCAGAGGTTCGCCAACCTTGGGTGGTGGGTTAGCAGGGATGAAGAAAGTTTGTGCTGCAGCTGGAGAGGGAATGATCCTAGACCCCTCCAGCTCGACCCACCTCACATGGAGGCAGGGAGGAGTTCATGGCCTTGAGTGACGGACATTGACAGCGCGGTGCTGGCAGACCAACCAGCAAACCCTCACATCATGCAGGGCATGCTCTGTGCTGTGTCTGGTTGGCGGCATGGTCAGAGACGGGGCGGGGGGGTGGTGAGCTCTACTGAGGGTTCTCGCTCAGGGCTTAGTGGATTCACAGCCAACAGTGGCCCAAGAGTAACCTCTATCTGCAGGATGAGATTGTAAATCAGGTCATTTTTCAACATTCAGAGGAGGTGGAGATGCTGGTGTGACACGTTTCACAAAGCAGCCCGGCTGTAAAATCCCCTCTGAGATGCACAGCGTGTCTTCTGCTGGGAGAAGCTGGGATCACGGCAGCTGAGATCTAGGGAAGGCCAAAGCTGGCAGCCTATTACCGGCCACCAGCAAACTACGCAGCCGCCTGCCCTGCCCTCCGCTTCGCGGTGCCAGCGGGGCCTCCTGCCGCGCGGCTGCAGCTGGAGCAGCCTGGCTCTCCCCTAGCTGATGCCCCGGTCTTTTCCCACCRGCTGGCTAGGAAGGGCTGGGTTTAGTCTCCCACAGCTGGCTGCGTGCACGCACTGTCCTTCCCGGCCGGAGGYGGGAAGCGGCTCAGGGAGCAAACCTGTCCCCGCAAGACGCCGGGTGCCGCGCGGTYCCCGTGGTGGAGGCAGGGGTGCCTTCCGCTGCGGAGCCGGGAGCGGGACCTCGCTGCGTGCCGAGGCGTCGCGCCCGCGGTCCCCACGGCAGAGCTGGGGACGTCAGGCTGGCGCCAGCCCCACTGCGGCCTGGCCCCGCCGCGGGCAGCGGAGGCAGCAGAGGGTTAAGCTGTCAGCTCTGTAATGTTAAACAGGTGTCAAAGGCACCTCCATATATCTGCAGATTGAAATCAAATTCTTTGCAGTATAAAAAGATAAATTACCCAGGCGATTCCCGCCTCATCCCACTCATCAGGCCAGCGCCAGACGGCAAGTAATTTTTTTTTTTAATGTGCTAACGACCTAATCAAGCAATCAAGTCGGAGAAGATTGCGGAGTGACCCCGAGCATCCATCTGCCAGCGAGACCCCACCATTCATTTCCATTCTGCCGAGCGCTTTCCAAGGGGGGGAGAGGAAGGGAGGGGAAAATATAGGGAAAAAAAAAAACTAAACAAATTAACACCCAATTTTCTGTGAGTCTAATTAGTTAAATGAGGAGGTGTTTGGGGTGTCCGTGGGGAGGGAGGGGCTGCCTCTCGGAAAGGGGCCTGGTAACTCCACGGCATTAATTAGCGCAGGTCAATGGCGTGGTTCCCCGGGGACCAGCTGCTTTAATTTCCCGTGATATTTCAGTGCCTGAGGCCCATCGATTCAAACTGAAATTAACTTATTTTTCAATCAGGCCTGGGCTGCCCCTGGGGCTGACTCTTCCTTTGCCTCCTTCTGAATAGACCTCGAGCAATTTTTCATCTAAAGCTGCTGCCTCTGCTCTGCAGGAAGGGAGGGAATAAGGGGAGGGAGGAGGGTGAGCGAGACAAGAGGAATGGAAATCGGAGAGCCAACACTAATAGATTTCTGCACGCAGCCCCCCAGGTCACAGCTCAGAGATTATTCTGCCAATTTTCTGAGAAGATGAGGGGTTTTGCAAACTGGGAATTCAGGGCGAACCGCACAGATCAGCTCCCCCTTCTCCCGCCTTTCCCCTCTCCAGGGCATCCGCCGCCGGCCCAGCCCTCCCCGCAGGCACCGCTGCGTGCAGCCCCGCGCCGCAGCTCAGACACCCAGTAAATAATGAAAGAAAATCCCAGGCTCGAGAGCCAAAAGCCACTGGAAAGAGACACTGCAATGGGAAATTAATTACATCCTGCAGAGAGGGATGGGACCTGCTCTTACGCTCGGCCCTCGTGGCTCCTGCAAGGGAGAGAGGGGAGAAACGCGCAGCGCAGCGGCTGCTGCGCGGGGGGAGAAGGGCACCGCTGCTCGGGGGAGGACCGTGCACGCACCCACCTCCATCCCCCTGTGCACAAGCACGCGTGCGTGCGTGGGGCCCACGCTGCCCGGGGCGGGGGGGGGTGGGAACACCAGGCCTCCCGTCCCCCTAACCCGCAGCGCCGGTGGTTGTCGCCCACCCCAGGTCTGGTTCCAGAACCGCCGGGCCAAGTGGCGGAAGAGGGAGAAGTGCTGGGGCAGGAGCAGCGTGATGGCGGAGTACGGCCTCTACGGCGCCATGGTGCGCCACTCCATCCCGCTGCCCGAGTCCATCCTCAAGTCTGCCAAGGACGGCATCATGGAGTCCTGCGCCCCGTGGCTCCTGGGTAAGAGAGCAGCTGCCTCCGTGGGGGCAGCGGGGGCTGGCACCACGGCGGGGGCGCAACRGAGGAACGGGAGTCATGCTGAAAGCACGGAGCGTGGGGAGGACCTCACTCCTGCCGCCCTCCGCAGCCGAGGGCGCTACGCCTCCGCCTGGTTTTGCCTCGTTTGCTGGTGCGGTGGGGAAGGTGTAGGCAGGGAAGCAGCTGATACCCTGTCGCACTCCTGCTCTTCGCTTCCTGCTTTCTGACCTTTTGGGCCGATTCTGGCCCCAGACTAATTTCTGGCATCTTAAAAATGAGCTGTCCTGTCCTTCTGTCCGCGTGAAACTTGGAGAGACAGAGGGCTGGGTTGTGTGAGGAAGGAAGACCCATAGGACTAGCAATGGGAGACCTCTCCCTGGTCCCCTCGGGAGCCCGCGGGTCCCTGCCCTCCATGCGGCTCAARCACCTGCACTGTTGTGCCGGATTCGCATCCTCCTTCACCTCGGTCCCGTAGTTGGGTACGTTCCCATCCGAGAGGACCCAGAGGCTCCCCAGGRTGACCCATCACCGCAGCCCCGGTGCTGGTGACATCCCTGCCGACGTGTGGTGTCAGGCCGGAGCGTGTTCATCCGCTCTTAGCTCTGGTCCTCTCCAGCGGACACACATCTGCTCCTGGTCCTGGCCCAGCCCCAGCAGGTCGCTGGGGCAGGTTCGTCCCGCCGGCTGGCGGTAGCTGTGGCTGAGAGCAGGGTCCCCGCTCAGCCCCGGCCGCCGCCAGCGCGGGGCCGGCCCGAGCCGCCCGGCAGAGCTGCCCCGCGCGCGCGGCGCTGCAGCCCCTCGGGCCGGGCCGTCCCCAGGAGAGAGCCGCCCTGGGCCGCCCTCGCGCGGGGCCCGGCGCGACGGGCTCTCTGTGACTGCTGTTTGAAGCAAGGGTTTCTGCTTTTCCTTAATTCTGGCCTCTCTTTATCTTTGCTGTTTTCAGTTCAAGATGGCTTTCCCATGCCCAGGCGCTTTTCTAAACCCGAATACCAACAATTCTTTTTAGGGATGCACAAAAAGTCTCTGGAGGCAGCGGCTGAGGCAGGAAGGAAGACGGAGGTGGAGCGCCAGGCCCTGCCCAAGCTCGACAAGAGCGACAAGGAGGAGAGGGGCCCCGATCCCAAAACCGCCATTTCCCAGGAGGAACTGAGAGAAAACAGCATTGCCGCCCTCAGGGCCAAAGCTCAGGAGCACAGCACCAAAGTCCTGGGGACCATCGCTGGGGACGCCCCGGCCCTGGGCAGGAAGCCGGAGAAAGGGGAGGAGGCGGCCGCAGAGGACGAGAGACAGACGGAGAAATCAAACTCGTCACAGAAGGAGGAGAAGCTCATCTAGGGGGGGGGAAGAGACGACGGAAACCAGCCCCAAGAGACGCTGCGTCCCGCGGGGGCCGCGGCCTCCCCTCGGGCCGCCGCTGCCCGGGCAGCGAGACCGCCGCCGCGCCCGCGTCTCGGGAGGGCGTGGGCCGAGCCCCGGGGCCGCCTGGCCGGGGGCGGCCGGGGCACCGTCCCCCCCCCCAGGAGCACCCGCCCTCGCCAGGGCGGCCCCGCTCCCGGCGCGGCCTCGCCACCACCTTCGGGTCAGAGCCCGTCCCCGTCCCGGCGCGAGCCCCGCCGCCGCCGGGGAGCAAGACCGGCCCTCGCTGCCGGCGCCGTCCTCGCGGGCGCAGCGGGTCTCTCGGGCCGCCGCCGCGGTTCCCGCCTCCGCGGCGAGGCGACCCAGCTGCTCCCRGCCCGGCGGGCGACTTGGCTCTGCCTCCCTCGCCCGCGGGGCGCCGGGCTCCTTACAGCGGGGACGGAGGCGGCCTCGGACGGCTCCTGAGAGCGGCTTCCGCCTCCCGCCGCGCGGCCTGGAGCGGGCCGGCCCGCGGCCCCCGGGAGAGCTCGCGGAAGAAGAGGCGTCCGACGCCGGCAGCCCGGCGGAGCCTCCTGCGCCCCTCCGCGTAGGTCCAGCGCCGGGGAAAACAGCCGCCTCGGGGGTGGCCCGCGCGGGCCGGCAGCGCCCCGCGGCTCCGCCGCCCTCGCGCCCCGGTGCCGCGCTGCTCCTCTCCCCGAAGGCCCGAGGACGGGGGCTCCCACGCGGCCCCGTCCGCCCTGCCCTCAGCCACGCGCGCCCCGTCCCCGGAGCTACTGTTTTTATTCTGTCAAGGTTAACAGCCTCCATACAGCCCCGTTTGTCTTTGTCCCCAGTTTGTTTGACGTGTTAGATTATAGCCCATGGTGTGTAAATAATGTATATACAGTGAGAAAAGAATTCAGTATTGAGGTGTTTGAGGTATGGAACTGTATCAGCTTCTAGTCATTCAGAATATGTGATTTATGTGCCATTTTCTGTAAAGATATGATCAAGAATAAAACTAAACTGGAGCACTGTGTCCAAGTCTGGTCGCSCTTGTCCCCTGAAAGCTGAATTCGGCCAGAGAAGGTATAGAGAAGGGCTACTCAGCTAGTTAAGGGAAGGGGGRGACGTCGTATGGGAAGAGATTAAAAATAAATAAAGGCGGAGAGGGGTGCAACTCCTCTCTGTCAACACTCAAGGAGGGTATACCCGGAGGAGCACAGGGGAYGGCACAGCTAACAGCTCCCCGCACGCAGGCCTGCACAAGACTTGCTGCAGGTGAGATCGATCACTGCTGCTCGTGGCCGCAGGAGATGAAAGAGTTAACAGCAAGAGGAGAGAGCAAGGTACAATATGGCCTGCAGCATGGCCCGATCCTGGCAAGGTCAGAGACTGCAGCTCTGAAGCACACAGCAGTGCTGGACAAAACCAGATGGTTATAAATACCTTTCGGCCGGGCACCGACAGGAGCGTTTAACTGGAACAGCCCCCGCCGAAACAAATGGGGGAAACCAGCCTGATGTTAGAGTTTGATCAGGCCCTGGACTGAGACTGCCTGTCTGAGACCTGCTGTTCCTCAGTGGACCAGAAATGGCAACAACCTTTTCACAATACAGTGGTAGCGGAAGCGTGGGCAACCCGTCATATCCCTTGAAGGGTCCCCTTTTTCTTCCTGGGGGTGAAAAGCAATCATGCAGAAAGCAACATCAGGCTGCTAAATCAGAAACCCCATTTCCTTATCCCCTTCCAAAKTACCCTTGAGGTAGTGAGTCCCAGACCAAACATCCTGCTCTTCTGTCTCTACCTGGTGGTGCCTCTGCCAGGTCTTGTGGCACTTGCTTAGCCTTTAGCAGTATCACCAACTTGCACGTTACCATTAGCTCTGCTTCTCCAGGAACCGGGGATACTGGCTTCCCTACAGAATCCACAGAATCCTTATCCATGGAGGAAATGAATCTGTTTCAAGTTCTGATCACAGACCTTTCACATGAGCCATGTGAGGAGACTCTGCTCTTTAAATGTGGAAGTTTTTGCAACAGCTTCTAATACTAGACAGTATGATGGCTGCCATGCATTGCCTCATCTCTCTGGGATCTTTGACCGTGAATGTCCGCATCACAGATTCCCAGAGACAGGAGTCCCACCTCTGAAGACAGGGCAGAAGGGCTATGTGCATCTCCCTATTCTAGAGGGAAGAGGCACTGTGATATATTTTGGCTGTTGAATAAACTGTCATTTCATTCACTTCATTTCCAGATTTAAGAGATGCTGGTCTTAGTGCTAAGGGGGTACAGTTCTGCCAGGGCTCTGACCAAACCCACTTGTACTAGAGATGGTCACGACTCTCCAGTGGAGTTAGTTCAGACTTATCCATTCCTCCCCCCCTTAGAGATGTTTTCCAAGCCTTCCACTCCTTCCACTCTCCCCACTTCTGCTGGTAGCGTCACCATCTCTTCCAGGCAGTCAGAGGAGTCCAGAGGAGACTTTGGCCATGAAAAACAACAAGCAACACATAAACTGTTCTGATTTCTGCAGGGCTGCAGTGTTTTCTTGTCTGAGTGATGGATAAGTCTGCTCCTTTCTTTCCCTCCCCTCATCCCCTTGCTCTGAAATGGGAGAGGGGTGCACAGCTGAGGCTTGACAGAGAATGAAAGAATGAAAAATCCTATGAGATGGATAGAAAATTTATTCATTTGAACTGTTCATTCTAGTGAAAAGGAAGAAACTCCAAAGTATCAGGCAAAGAGATCTCCTACAACAGAGCAGCAGAAGACCTAATGACTGTAATTACTTGTGCAGAGTAAGCAGCACTAATTGCCGGAGGATTGAGCACACATGTGCACACACTGGTTGAGGACAGAAAAGCCCAAGCAAACCCAAGAAGACAGCTAAGAGATCTCATGATTTAAGTTAGCAATAATCCTAATGAGGTGCCCTAACAGGGTAGGGTGGTGCATTGCTTCTCAATGGACAGCTGAAGAAGGAGCTGGGGGAGGGGAGGGGAGAAAAGTAGAGAGGGGGGTAGATGTCAGATCTTAGCCAGGAAGAGRTGGATTTCAGTGAGCTCCAAAGCAGCACAGAGAGCTCTACATCCTCCTTTCTACCCAGGTATGGAGAAGATAGGGCTTGGGTGCTGCTTTCCCTCCAGAGCAGACAGGAAAGCTGAAGAGGGTGCGCTTGTGCCTGGTGCAGCAGCTGTGCAGCATTGTGCATGACTGGTCAGAGGACAAATACTTTCYGCATCCAGAACAACTCCAGCGCTTTGGGTCACCTTGTATCACATGTCCCCTAGCATTAGAGAGCTGGGCAGCCCTTTGGGCAAAGTCATCAGCACTACCAGGTAAGAGCAAGGTTACAGGTGGGGAGATGCAGCAGCTGGCTGGTGCAAGCACAGGGAAGGTTGCTTAGAAGGAAAGGCAAAGAAAGGGATTTCCAGCAACGTGAGCTCTGATTTGAAAGTACTGGGAGCTCATGCTGAATTGAGAGAGAAGCAGCTGAGATTTGCCTGTCTTGCTAAGGGTGTCTGAGGATGCTCTTATGGGGAAAAAATAATATGCAATAGAGGGAAAAGACTGAAGAAGAGCCTAGGAAATGAGAGAGATGGCTTGTGGAATGACAAGCTGCTTAGGTTTGGCTTTGTAGAGGTGTTGTAAACCCCCAGGGCTGTGATTCCCTGAGGAGCAGAGCCCTAGGATATCCCTGGGCAGCTCTGACATGAAATCAGAAATCCTGTCTGTGATTAGGGCACCTGCCTCTCCCTCACGTTGTTTTTCCACCTGTTCAGCAAACTTATCAGAGCGCGGGTGGAGTCGTGCTATGAGGAGCAAAGTGGGCAGGTATTAACCCGGTCTGCTGTGGGCCCCACTGGCGAGCCTGGCTGGGGTCAGCCCTGCTTGGAGTTGGAGGCTCATCCTGCCCTTCACTTGTGCCCCTAGGAAGGGAGGGGAACCCGGTCAACGGAGCTAAGAGGATCTCCAAGTTCTTTGCCCTAAAAATCCACTAGTTTATGCAGGGCCCGAAGCAAAGGAGGGCAGAAGGCAGCTGTTGGGGGGGCGGGAGAGGCGGGCGCGGGGAGATGCGCTGCAGCATTCGTGCCCGCCGCCGCTCCGTGCCCCACGGCAGCCTCAGCCCGGTGCGGGAGCCGCGGGGGGCGGCGGCGGCGGTGGAGCCTGGCGGCCGTTCAAGAGAGGCCGCGAGGGCTCAGATTAGCGCCAGGGTTATTTTCGGTCCCGGTGCTTCCCCGAGCGCCGATTGCCTTTCTGCACCCGGCGCTGCCGCGAGCGCAGGGCAGGGAGGYGGGCGAGCTCCCGCGTCCCGCGGGGGGCCCCCGGCCGCGGAGCCGGCTCCGGGCGTCCTCATCCTCCTTCCCCGCCGGGGGACACCATGGCCTGGCTGCTGGCCAGGGCTCGCTGCCGCCCCCCGGCTCTTTCCCGGGCTTCCTGGTGCCCCCGAGGGCCGGCGGCAGCCCGGGGCTGGAGCCGCGGGCCCCTGACGGCGTACATGCCCGAAGCGGCGGCGTTCCCAGGGCCCAAGGACCACCGGGGCTTGTACAAGGTGTCGGTGGAGCAGGGGGACGCCTTCTGGGGAGCGCTGGGCAGGAGCCGGCTCACCTGGATCACCCCCTTCCACGACGTCCAGGACTGCTGCCTGCGCCAGGGCCGCGCCGCCTGGTTCCTGGGAGGACAGCTCAACGTGGCCGGTAAGGAGCAAGGCCGATCCCTCGGGATCCCCCCCTCGGAGCGGCCCCTCCCCTGGGGTGGGGGTCCCCCCGCCGCGGGCGCCTTGCTCGGCTCTGCAGCGAGCTGAACCCGCGGTGCTCGGCAGGCAGCCTTGCATCGGTTYGTTCCTGCCCAGCTAAGGAGAAAAGCACCTGCAGAAAGCAAAATACGGGAGCAAAGAGTGCTACCGTGGACCCTCACAGCCATGTCTTCTTCTAAGCTTGGGTTGGGGGCGACTGCCTTAGGGGTCCTGCCGTGGGAAAAAATAGGGGCTGATGGCACCGGGCTCGGTACGGGCATCTGCTCACCCCACTGTTGATTCTAGAGCTCAAATCAAAGATAAGTCTCCCAGCAATCAGGTCTAAAGTAATCTATTTAGGCAGAAGAGCAGGAGTTATTTGCCTCTGGGTTTTG
This sequence comes from Rhea americana, assembly GCF_003343005.1. Taxonomy (NCBI): domain Eukaryota; kingdom Metazoa; phylum Chordata; class Aves; order Rheiformes; family Rheidae; genus Rhea; species Rhea americana. Next base: position 7,086,243 of record NW_028185927.1, read on the forward strand.
AGATCCTACTGTTCCTGCTTCTAGGTTTGTTTGCTTATTTTTTTCCTGGAAAACCACAAATGTTCAGGAGCAAAAGTTTTTTTTTTTTTTTTTTATCTGCAAATTATAGCTCTTGCATTGTATCATAACCTGGCTGTAAAGGAAAACACTGAATAGTATCAGGAAAGGCTCCTGATGAAACTGCACTTGCTAGCAATGTGAGGAAGTTTTCTTGGCAGAAGAATTACAGCYGAAGTCTCAGCCTCCCATGGCCCTAGAAGCCCAGGGGACTCTGCAGTCATTGCCCTGACTAAGTTGCATCTTGGACACTGCAGCCTTCCTGAACAGATCTTCACTTGGTCCTAAGTTTGTTATTTAGGAGCTGCTATTTCAGTAGCTACTGAAAAAACTGCCCCAGTCTGCTGTTGAAGAAATAGCAAGTCAGTGCTGAGGAGAGTGACGGCTGAGTTAATGTTTGCTAGGCCCACAGAGGGCGGTGGGATGTGGCCTCCGAAGGGACTTGAGGCAGTTCAGATCCCAGGYTGTGTTAGACTGCAAATCAAGGGAGGCTGACAGTGAGGACTAGTGTCTACTGGTGTGGTGAGGGAGGCMTCAGGCTTGGGACGGTGCTTGTGACCTGCTGGCTGGTGTCGGCAAAGATGGGCTCCAGCGTGAGCGAAAGGCTAATGCCAGGCAGGATCCTGCTCAGCCCTCAGTGTGATCTGAAAATGGGACTGCCAGTACTGGCTTTCTGAGAGTCAGGAGGTACTGAGAGCTGCCCCAGCAATGACAGTGGATCTTCTCTTCCAGTGAATTGTCTGGACCGACATGTCCATGTAGCCCCAGATAAAGTGGCCTTAATCTGGGAGAAGGATGAACCAGGGCAGGAGGTACAGATCACTTACAGGTTGGTACTTACCTCTGAGTGTGCACAAGAGATACATTGCAGCATGCACCAGGGCTGAACTGATCTGCTGATGCGTGTCATGTGAGGGATACAGCATCCCTTAGCGTAGACAGATCAACAGCAGGTGGCTGTTGGCTTGCCTGAGCAGATCTGAGGCCTCAGCCTACCCCCYGATTAATCCTCTGGTGCTTAGCAGTCCCTGCCTGTTGGGGAGGCAGACACAAACTTCTCCTGACAGCACTGCAATACTCATAGGTAAGGGCCTGTGGGAAGGTCACATGTGTGTTCCCAGAAGTGTTCSTGGTGCCCTGGCTAAGTGCAGGCAAATGCTCTGCGGGTGAATGCTCTGCGGTAGAGGCCAGATTCAGAGCTGCGGGGAAGGCCATACTGGAACCTCAGATGACCATGGGTATTGGGAAATTAAGAGCTCATGCATATGTGGGCTTGGRTATGCATTGCTGCTGGGCTTGGATCTCTGCAGGGACTGCCTGTCCCACCCTGCAGGTTGCTCTGGGGACTCCCACCTTCTCGCTCTGTTTGCCTTCTCTAAGTCTCCGTGCAGACTCCACTCAATCCCTCTGCACACAGAACAGATCCTTTGTTTTCTCTGGCTCCAGGCCTCACATGACAGATGACCATTCTCCCCCCACCAATCTCCCCAGCTAGTTTTGGAGAGATCTTCCATGAAATGAGAAACTGGCAGCCAAGCTTTTGTTTCTGGGAGGGATGCTCCTTCGCTGAGAAAGCCGTTGTTTTGCTCACCASTTTGCTACAGCTGTTGTTCTTTCTCGTAGGGCACAAGCTCCAGAGGACTTGGCCTTCCCAGCTTTAACAAAGCACAGTTTTGTTTTGGTTTGGTTCCTTTGCAGAGAGGAAGATATCTAACTGTTCATGCATATCCTCTAGTGTTGCAGAGTAGAGACTGTTGCTCCAGTTGTGTGGGCTGATGAGAAAAGTGCAGGCTGTAATGGGAAAAGCCAACAAGATAACTGAGGTGGTGTGAATTTGCTGAGCTACAGGAATCACCGGTGCCCATTACTGGCCCTACAGCCTGCTTCTAGCGCTAGTTAGTGATCAGAGGAAAGCCCTGGACAGGGACAGAAGCCATTCRGATTTATTTCATTTCCATGAGTAATGGCCCATGTCAGTGACTGTCTCCTCCCTTCCTTCCCACTGACATGTTGACAGCTCTCCCATGGGCTTCCAGTCTAGGGGAAGATTAGGGTGCTTAAGGATGTCAGGTATGTATCTGTGACTCTGAAAGGCCCTCAAGAGGAGGGAGCTCCCCCCCACCACCATGCACGTAGGTAAGATCTGCAAGAAAGTTTCTAACTGTGCCCTTGCTTCTTTCGGCAGGGAGCTGCTGGAGTTGACATGTCGCCTGGGAAACACCTTGAAGCGGCACGGGGTGAAACGGGGTGACAGGGTCACCATCTACATGCCCCCGTGCCCACTGGCCGTGGCCAGCATGCTAGCCTGTGCCCGRATAGGGGCTGTGCATGCTGTGGTGTTCGCTGGGTTCAGTGCAGAGTCCCTGGCGGACAGGATCCAGGATGGTAAGAGCCAGTAGGTAAAAAGGACGTGTCCCACATATCCCTTTGGGAACTGCTGAGCACTGCTGAGCTTGCTGGTTCAGTAGCTGGGGAACTCAGGGCATGACTGTGTCTGTTGTATGTCTCCTGTAACTGAGACTGCCAGTGGCAAACTTCTCAAGCCATGACACCTAAGCAGAGCCCAACCAAGGTGTAGGCTTGGTACAGATTGTGCTTCTGGGTAAGACTCCCCAGGCTCAGTGAGGRTGTCCTGCCATGATGTATGGCCATGGAGCGGGGATTGGTACCCCAGAAAGCAGCATGGGTTCACTAAATATCTTTCAGCCCATGCAACTTTGCCTAGCTGCAATGGACTAGCATAAGCCCCTCTGAGCAGCGGTGGCCTGCCAAGCCTTCCTGGGATAAGGGAGGGGTGGACTAGTTCTTCTCTTCATCAAAGGGAGTGAGGGGCTGGGATACAGCTCCCCCTCTGAGGGGGCACAATGCGGGCAGTTCTGCGAAACAGACTGCAAAACAAAGACAAAAAGCCACTGTTTTGGTTAAACAGAAGATTCAGGTAACAGGGGCTGGGAGATGGTGTGAGAGGAGCAGGGTGGGAAGTCCTGGGTGCATGCTAGAGCCAGACTGGTGTATGATAGGTGGTGAGGGGCAGAGCTGTTTATGTGGCTCTTCTTTTGTCCTCTCCAGCCCAGTCAGAGACAGTGATCACAGTGAACCAGGGGCTGAGAGGTGGCAAGGTCATTGAGCTAAAGAAGATGGTGGACGAGGCTGTGAAGCAGTGCCCGGGAGTGAAACGTGTTCTGGTTTCAATGAGGACTGACAGCAAGGTTCCCATGACAGCCTTGGATGTGCCACTGGAGGAGGTGAGAGGCTGCCCAAAGCCACTCCACTTTTCCTGGGTAGTGCGTTCTTGGAGCAGGGGTGGGATGGGAAGGGTGGGTCCTGGCTGGCCCCAGCAGCTCTGCTGGCATTGACACAAGGTGGGGATGGTGTCCTGCTGCAGCAGTGAGAGCTAGAGCTGCATGYGAGTCCAGGGCAGTCCCAGGAGCACTCAGGACAGGTAACTTGTTGATCTTCCTGCAGCCGTCGCTCTGCCGTCATGAGCAGGCAGCACAAACAAGGGCTTGTGACAGTGTGGACCAGGGGCTAGAGRCGCTCCTGCCCCACGCTGGGACACTTGCTGTGAGCCCGGTCCTAGTCCCCCACGGAGGTCACACACAACTCTGCCCATGTACCTGGCACTCCCTGCCAGCTGGCAGCTTGTGCCCAGGTGAGCAGATCATGAGGCTGTGGGCCTGCTGTTCACAGCAGACGTGATGTCCAGGCTGCCAGGAGGGAGTACTGACTCTTTCTGGAGAGGTGAGACCCTGTCATGCGTTTCTCTTAGCTCCCTTGAACTGAACAGAGTTCTCCCTGTCTGTGCTCATCTTGTCTAAAATCAATTAGTGATAGAAAGGCTTCCTGGGAGACCTCTGTGCTGGTCCAAGAAGTGACTGTGTAAAAATAGCTGTCTCTTACTCAGCAGATCTGCTCTGAGGAGAGTGTTTTGCCAGCTCAGCAAGGCAAAAGAGAGTTCAAACTCTTGAACAGGGGGAGAGGAGGTACAAAAGCAGAGGAGGACCATACAGTGGGAATAGGGAGGTACAGGTGGTCAGAGGAAGACTTGGAGGGGAGGCGGGCAAGGCCTGTGGGACAATACATCCTGATCACTTGATGAAAGGAAGCCAGTGAAGGAATCTTATGATGGACAAACTGCACAGTTACAAGCAGCAACATCTGACATCTACTGGATGRGGAGAAATGGAGGATCCAGTGGTTAAAGTGAGCATTATTCAAGGTGTAAGCTCAACTTCCAGTCTGGGGACAAATCTGAGAGATGCAGTGAAGGAGAAAATGCAACACCCAGGAGTAGGCATAAGAAGCCAAGTCTGTCACTGTGCTGCTCAGTGCTGTCACCCTGCCAGACCTGACTTTGTGCACCCAGCTAGTGTCAGTTAACAGAGGAGCGAGCCAAAGCGTTGCCTGTATGAAGTGCACTGCAGTGCAATGCTCACTCCACCCAACGAACCAAGCAGGTGTACGGACAGCAAGGGAAACTTGAGAGACTCTGCATGAAGACTGCTCTGCTCTCTGTTGCAGGAAATGATGAAAGAGGATGTGTGTTGTGAGCCTGTCGCTATGGACAGCGAAGACATGTTGTTCCTTCTCTATACGTCAGGCAGTACCGGCAAACCCAAGGGCCTGGTCCATTCCCAAGCTGGTTACTTGCTCTATGCTGCCCTCACACACAAGGTAAYGAGTCCCAGGCATATAGCACTCATGAGCTAGTAATTCATAGGCAGTGCAGCAAATGGACCTGCCATCTTGTGCAAAGAGCACACCTTCATCCAGAGCAAAATCTCTGGGAGCCCTAGTGGAGCACATCTCCATCCAGGTAGTGAGGGAGAGCAACGTGTGCCCTGGAATAGGGGTTCCTAAGCACATACCCCTTCAAGCTACACTCTTGGCTTTTGTTCTTTCTTTCCCTGCCCTGTCCTATGCTGACTCACTGGCTGGGTTGCTCAGCCTTGCCAGAGAAAGTATTTTGCTGGGTGATGAGGAAGTAGTCAATTTGCTCCTGAAACTCCAGACTTTCTCCCCTAAGCCTAACAATCCTGGCTCAGGTGGGAGATCAAAGGTAGCATTTCTGGGAGAGGCATATCTGGGGATAGCAGTAAAAACTGAAGAGTGCCCTAAAGACTAAGASTCTGCACCTGAACATTGTGGATCGATTTCAAGAAGAGGGAAGCCTCTAGTCCGCATAACAGTATTCCCAAAGCAAACCCTAACTGAGCTGGATAAAAGGGCATGGAGTGCAGCATGAAGYAGCCCTTGGCTTCAGGCGTCCCTCCAAGTGGTTGGGGGAAGTGTCTTTTCTAAAACGTTAAGTGGAGTCCCTTGGAAAAGGGAGTTCTCCGTACAGWTCCTTTACTTTGGGTCTGGCTCTCCCTCTACACGGCTGAAGTTTCAGCCGAGTCTCAGACTTTTTGCACTCTGTGAGACAGCAGACTCAGTGCTGGGTCCTCTCCCTCAGTGAGGAATGCTGGAGGCCAGACCTTGTGGGGCACATGCAGTGGGAGGAGGCAGGAGATATGTGGAAGCCATTGGCTTTGCCGTAAGCTGAACTATCTGTACAGCTTTACTCAGCATGATGCTTAACCCTCTTGAGTCCCTGTCATCGTGCAGTTGTCCTGTTGGCATCAGCACAGCATGAGATGCCTGATTCGAGAAGCCCAAGGCATCAGAGTTGGTTTGTGAGAGGCTGGAGGCTTCTTTTCCTGAGATGGAAATACAGGGAGCAAGCAGCATGGGGCTGTGCTAGCACTCAGGTGCTCTGGAAAGCGTGACACATGGTTGGCATTACTTACTGCTCTGTTCCCTCAGCTGGACGTGGCAGAGTGCTGCTGCCATAATTCACTGATGAGTTAGAGAGAGACGGACCAAGCAGGGAAAGTTTCCATTACAAACACCCTGGGGCGCGTGAGGCCCTGGCCAACTCTCCCTTGCAAGGACCTGGCAGCCTGCGTATGGGGGGAAGTAATAAGAGCCGCGAAGGTCTGAAATAGCAGATTCCAGAACAAAAGGCGAGAAGCAATGGGCTGGTAGGAGTTGGGCCTCTGGGAATTTTCCTGGCATTGAGCAAAGGAAATGAAGGMAAGTACTTGAGGAAAATAGACCTGCTGCTGCCAGGCTGACAGCTGTGAATCCTGCCCTGCATAGAACAGACTTCATTTCCCCATACTCCAGCCTTAGAGTCAGGGGTCTCCTAAGACATGTGGCCGTGGAAACAACAGCATGTCCTGCTSCCTGCCGGGCTCACCCAGTGGAGGCAGAGAGGTGTCAGCTCCAGCGGGCAGCTGGGGTGGCTCCAGGCTGAGGGAGGGCTCTAACCTCTCATAAAATCGGTCTTCTCATAAAATGGGAGCAGCAGCACGTGGGTTGCACATAGCAGGTGAGGTGGAAAGAGCCGGCTTGGTCATGTAGTCCAGGGACAGCCTGAGGGCTGGACAAGAGGTCAGAGCTGCTCACTCCAGCAGGGAGGGTGAGAGGCAAAGGCACGGGAAACCCTGGGCATCTGTCTCAAGAGTCCCTCAGTGGCGATCAGGAATAGCCCTTATCAGGTTGGCTTAACTGCTGTCCGTTCTCGTTGTCTGTCCCCTGAGCAGCTCCACTGACCACTAGGTCCTTTTCCTTTCCCTTCCACAACATCCTGCCTGAAGAGGTGTGCTCAAGGGGTTCGTACTGCTGGCTGCGTAATGGCCCTGTGGCATAGTCTGTCCCACCGGTAGCTCCGTTTGCTGCCTCAGTGCTCCGCTGCTGAGCTCAGGGTTTTCCTGAGTGGTTACACASGGTTTGGAGTCCAGCAGTGTCTGCAGGTGCTCACAGGCATCCTCCACGACATTGCCCATGCCTACAATTCCTTTCCTTCCACGCGGTCCTGTGGGTACAGAGGAACCCTCCTCACCCTGACAGTTCTCCAGTTTTCGTGCTGTAAAAGCGTTTGAGTTAGCTGTATCTGGACATCAGAGGAAAGAAAGAAATACTGTAGCTTTCCTCCAAGGAAAAGAGCAAATTTGCCTGGGGCTTTTAAAAAGCGTATTGCTCTTCCCTTGCACATTCATAAAGCACCTTTATTTATTTATTGATAACATTAAAAAAAAAAAAAAAAAAAACTCTACAGGGACAGAGTGCCACTGCTGGAGGTGGTGGGAAGGCAGAGGGATGCAGTGAGCAATAGYGCTAGAGCTGGGAGGATACACTGGTCTTGGTTGTCCTCCTTGGCAGGAGGGAAGGGCCTGCATCCAGGCTACATCACTCACTGTCTGTCCTCTCTTGTTCAGTATGTGTTTGAYTACCAGGATGGGGACGTCTTTGGTTGTGTGGCAGACATTGGCTGGATCACCGGGCACAGCTATGTGGTCTATGGTCCCCTCTGCAACGGTGGCACTACAGTCCTTTTTGAGAGCACTCCTGTCCATCCCAACCCAGGTGAGTGAGAAGGCAACCGGTGGCAGCAAGGAAATGCAGCAGCACCTTGCAAGAACTGCAGCAGGCAAGGAGCTGGCTGCTCTGATGCCGAGCAAGGTTTTGTGTCTGTGCCACGCAGAATGGCATGAGGAGGAAGGCCTGGATGCCACTTCACRGGGATCACTGGGTCTGCTGCCGTGAGAGTCTCGCGCTAGAACAGTTTTGTGGAGACTAGGGACTGTGCCCTGTGGAGAGGGAGCAGGCAGAGCTGCTAGACGAGGAGTCTGCCTTGTTGGGAAGTTACTGTTGTTTCTCCATGGATGATGCAGTTTCTCCCTGTCCCTGCCTGCAGCGGGGGGAGCAGTGAAGCTAGGTCATGTGGAAGGAAAGAGACTACTGCTGCTCTTGGACTGCTTCTATTCTGCCTTGGGGAAATTAGCTTGGCTCCAGGTCCATGTACCGCTAGAGAGCCCCTCCTGTCACCTCCTCTCCCACTGTCTTGGGCTCAGGCTGGAGGAACCTGTGCAGGTGCTTACTGGCCCTGTTTTCATTCCAGGACGCTATTGGGAAACAGTAGAGAGGTTAAAAATTAATCAGTTCTACGGGGCGCCCACTGCTATCCGCTTGCTCCTGAGATATGGTGATGAATGGGTGAAGAAATATGATCGCTCTTCTCTCAAGGTTCTTGGCTCAGGTAAGCACTGGGCTGGATCAGCAAATCCTTAGGTTGGACCTGGGCATTGGGTTGTGCTGCTCTTAGAGCATAACAGCCGGGAGAAGGCTGTTTTGTCGAGAAGACCTCTCCTCTTGTCCTCTGCCTCTGCCAAGAGCAGCAGAAAATGGGGAGAGGCCATTACAGCAGTAGCAGTTTGTTGCAAGGGTGGCTCTGCCTTGCTTTAGTTTGGACCTGGCCTTTCAGCTCTGTCCCTCTGCCTTTCCCCTTGCAGTGGGGGAACCTATCAACAAGGAGGCGTGGGAGTGGTACTTCCATGTGGTTGGCGAGGCACGGTGCCCGATAGTGGACACATGGTGGCAAACTGGTAAGATGCATAAAGCCCTTTGTTCCAGGCACGGCCAGCTGCTTTTCTTCCAAGCTTTAGGAGTAAGCTGCTGTTTTGTAGGCCAAGAGGGAGTGGTTGTTACTGACACACCTGTGTGAGCAAATCTCATAAGACAAAAGGTCATGGGCATCAAAATGTGATAGAGATAAACGGTCTTTAAAACTAACCCAGCGAAACATGGGGCAGTGGACTCTAGGGAGCAGATCGCTGCTGAAGTAAATAAGCAGGATCATTCTCCTACGAAGAGTCTTTCTCAGCTCTCTGGCAAAGTGGCTTTGTCGCCAGCAAACCCAGGCCCAGCATGCAGCCCAGCAGAGGTTCAAGGTGAAGGCTGATGTCTCAGTAGTATTACCTGGCTTTCCTCTCTCCCTGGCTTCGGTGAGCATCGTGTTCTCGTTCGTTTCAGAAACGGGAGGCATCTGCATCTCACCCCGTCCTTCTAATCCTGGAGATGAGATCCTTCCAGGCATGGCCATGAGACCCTTTTTTGGGATCAACCCCTGCCTCCTGGACGATAAGGTACTTTAATAACCTGCAGCTCAGACGCTGGCCCACTTTCCCCCACTAGCTTGTAGCCTGTAGTTGCTCAAGGGAGTGGAGAGCTACAGGCGCGTCTTTCCTTCTCGCCTCCGTTAGCCAGCAACCTTCTTTACTGGAATGGGATCARTAGTGACACTGGTAGCAACATCTTCCAACTGGTGCAGAAATTGCTTTTTTCTAGACTGTTCTGTACTGAAACGACACACTCTGCTAATGCTCCCTAGCCAGCTTTCAAGCTCCTCAGCTACATTTAACTGTGCCAGCAGCTCTAGCTAAAACAAGTTACTGGTACTCAAAGAAAGAGGAGTCAAGGCCCTACTGAGGTAGCTGGGCTTCTAGCTGGAGGYGCTGTGCATCCCAGAATAGCAGGCAGTTGGTTGCAGAGCTCTCTGGGCAAACAGGGTCTGCAGCTTGATGCTGGGTACACAGGACTCTCCTCTCCGTTTTCCCTGGCATTTTGACAGGGGGTTGTTGCAGGGCGACGGCTGAACACCCCAGTTATCCTCAGTCACCGTTATTAAAAAGGCTAWCTATCTTACAGGGGAATGTCCTTCTGGAAAACGATGTCTCTGGAGCCCTCTGCATCTCACAGGCCTGGCCAGGTATGGCACGGACCATTTACAATGATCACAAGAGATTTGTGGAAACCTACCTGACTCCTTATCCAGGTAAGGAAAATGAGAGGCAGGTCACGGATGGGGTGCTGGGCTGGGTTCAGCCTGCATGCTGGTCTTCTGCCCAGAGGCAGCACTCAGGAGAGCTGGCCTTGCTGCTTTACKCTTCCACAGGCTTTCAGCCTGTGCTGAGGCTCTCCAACTCACCATGCCTCAACTCCAGTACTACCATGGGAACGGGCCTTTCTAACCCACCTTCCCCACTGGGACACGTACTCTTTTAGGAGAGTGGATTTTTCCCTCTGCCCCTAGAAACAAAACCCTGAGCAAGGCAGAAGCCTCTCGATGCTTCTATCTTGCAAATCCTGTAAGCTCCTGGCATCCATCCCAAGGCACTGAGCAAACCCAAGAGTATGGGCATCCCAACACGAAGGCAAAGACAGAAGTAACAGGACCACAGGGTGCTGTGCTAGGGCAAGATGCAAGGCTTACAGTGATGAGGAAGGTCTAGCATCAGCCAAGAGAATTAGGAATTTCCAATAGAATTAGGGTGCAGCAAGTACTGAGGCAAAACACTAGCAAGGGAGGCAGGCACCTTCACACTGGGCGTCTGAGAGGAAGGAGCAGAGCGCGCAAGCCCTTGTGCCGACTGAGCACAGAAGGGGGTTGGCTACGTCCTGGAATCGGCAAGAGAAGGAAGCAGGGAACTGCTCATGCTCAGCGCGACAAATGACTGATGGCTCTGGCTACTGCAGGGTTTTTCTTCACTGGAGATGGTGTTTACCGTACCAGTGAGGGCTATTACCAGCTGACCGGACGGCTGGATGACATCATCAACATCAGCGGGCACCGGCTGGGCACTGCAGAGGTGGAGGACGTTGTGGTAAGAACTGTAGGTCAGCGGTAAAGCAATTTGAGGGGGTAGCGACATAGCACTGGTGGCACTCAAGAGAAGCGTCCTTGAAGCACCAGGCCAAAAACATTCTGCTGCTTCAGTGGCAGGGAGCAGGGTGGACCACTGTCTGCGTCCGGAAACAGCTTCCCTCCCTTTCTGGCTCTTCGCCCGCACTCTTCCCTCTGCGTACCRCAGTCCTGACACTATTGCCACCACTTCAGCAAGGGTTAGGCTCTTCCTTCTGCTGAGGAAGGCCATGCTTAGGGAGACCATTGCTGTGCTATGCCCAGCACTAAACTCCCTCCTTCCTCTGCCAGGTCCAACTTGTTTAGTGCTGAGTTCAAGACATTTAGCTCAGCTGGTCCCATACATCTCCCTGGTCTCTGCAGCAAGGGAGGGACAGAGCCTGATAAAGTTTATGAGTGAATCCCAGGTGAATCATGGCATCAGTAAGGTTGGAAGGGACCTCTAGTGGCAGGCAAGCCCCTTCCCCATCCCTGGGATACCAGGGTGCATCTGTGAGCCAGTAGAGGTTACAATGCTTGCTGGAGCAACCCAAAAGCACACAACAGGGTCTAGAAACCTGCTTAAAAGAGGTCAGAGACAGAGACTGCAGCAGGAAGGGGAAAGGACAGAGGCCATCTCAGGCCCTTCCCTGTCYTTCTGGCATAACTACGGCAGTTCCTAGGCAGCAGCTAGCCTGCTGAGAGTGCTGAACTGAGCCGCAGCCCTGTTCTGTTCCAGAATCACCACGCGGCAGTGGCAGAGTCTGCTGTGATCGGCTACCCACATGAGATCAAGGGAGAAGGTGAGGAACTTGCTTTCTTGCTCCTGAAATCTCTCCCCTGGCTTATGTCCTGCAGTGGCAAGTGGCACTCTCATACACACCCCCATGATACAGCACATTATGGAGCGGGGCGGCGGGGGGGGGGGAGGTCACAGCAATCACAACCTACRTATGAGGCTAGTTCTGCTTTGTGTAAGGCAGAAGCAACAAGGAAGTAGCTCTGTGGCCAAAAGCACTTGCAGCTGAGGCTGCAAAGCATTCCCTGAGGCTAACCAGCAGAGAGACATCTCTCCTGGCACTAGGCCCACATAGCCTTGCAGGAACACACGGTGCGTGGCAGTCAGTAATGTGGTGATCCTTCTGCCAGGAGCCTACGTATTTGTTGTGCTCAAGAAGGACAGCGGCTACACACAGGAGACTCTTACTGCTGAGCTACGAGAGCTGATCTCAAAGAAGATTGCTAAGTATGCAGCTCCAGAATACATTCAGGTAACACCTGCAGGCTTGTCCAGCACCCACCCCTGCAGTCTGGCCAACTTCTCTTTCCCTTAGCCTTACCTCTGCTGTTTACTGTTGCAGGTCACACGCAGGCTGCCCAAGACACGCTCTGGGAAGATTATGCGTCGGGTGCTAAGGAAGATTGTGGAGGACAAGGCCAGTGAACTTGGGGACCTAACTACCCTAGATGACCATGAAGCTGTGCAGCAGATCATAGAGGGACACAAGTGCCTAGTGCAGGGGCAGAGGAGCTGCTAGCTTGGCTCTCCCTGCAGCCACCTTCTCTCCCTTCCCTGCCAAATTGGGGCCAGGCCTAGAAATGTCACTGGGCTACTGGAGCTCAGTAAGTGACACAAAGACTGAATCTCCACTGCAGAGTCTCAAGCTAAACTCTCCACGACACAGAGACACTCAAAACCTTTGCACGCATGCATGAGATAGGAGAGATTTTGATGCAACATAGACATTTCCTCCCCCAAAAAGCAGAGGGCAAAAGCCCTCCTTGAGGCTCTTTGTGCCTTATAGTATCTGTGGATTGAGGAAGAGGGCAGGATATTGTGCCCAGCCCTGGATATATATATTACTCCTACCCTTGCTTTGCCCTTCAGCAATAGTCTAGTCTGAGACCACTGCCAAACTGAAAGCCTTTCCTCCAAAACAAACAGCAGAAGGACAAGATACAGCAGCCTGATTGAAATACACTGACTCTTCTCCGTAAGTCTTTGGCTAACAGGCCCCAGATTTTAATACAAAAATGTTCCTTTGACCGGTAACAGCGTGTCATAAGGAAAGCAGAAGTATGCCCTTCTCTCTACTAGCATCTCCCCCACCTTAGAACGTGTCTTTGACAACTACGGGTAGTGGTACTGAAGGCTGTCCTGCAGAGCTGCGTACCAAAGGGCCAAGGTCACTGAGGGGAGCAGCAGACTGCATCCCAGTCGTGCAACACTGCTCCCTGGACAAGTAGAGGTAGCGGTGCCCACTGCTTCTACCAGCCCCAAGAGGTGGTGTCTTCTTTCTGCAGCCTAGTGCTCAGCCCCTTCCCCCTTGAGAAGCAGAGAGGAGGGAAGGGCAAGCAGGGAAAAGGGTAAGATTGACTTGTCTGCTCATGGCAAAACCCCACAATGAGCTCAGACTTAGCCTTGGGTCCCATCAGCAAAATCCAGAAATGGTCTTGCACTGAACTGATTCCTTGTTGATAGCTGCTGGCTCTGCAGCTCCACATCTGCTACTCAGAGCTTTCCCAAGGGTGTGTAGGTTCTGCAGCTGGTCAGACTAGGGCATGTTTTTCAGCATCCTTCTCCATCTGGGAGGCGCTTCATCTTCTCGCATCGTGTGAGCTCCCATCTTCCCTCCCCATGAAGTTTCAAAATCCAGCTGTGGAACTGCAATTTAGAAACACAACAACTGAGAGGTCTCTATAAGGGCATGTCCACCTCTATTAAGGTTCCCCAGCCTCACCCACTCCTCTCTGCTCATCAGGGACCACTGCTGTCTGCCCTGTCTCACCACTAGCTGGGAGGCTTGTGCTACCTCTCCATCTCACCTTTTCCAGGCTGGCTCTGTGTCCCACGCTGACCAGTGTCATGCCCAGCTGAAGGCACATACGGTACAGTTCACGCTCCACCTCTTCTGTCAGGGCACTGGTGGCTTCATCTAGCACTGAGAGAAAAGCTGTAAGCCCCACAAAGCTCAGTCCCTCCAGCCTGTAATCTCTTCCCCACCCCAGGAAGGAGAGTAGCAGTTGCTGAGACCATTGCACATACTAACCAGAGCTCACCAACAACAACTGTAGAAGGTAAGTAASGAGAAGCCTAAGGTCCTCTGTTTACCTCTAACATAGCTGCTCTTAGCCAACTGGGAAAGCCAGCCTTCTCCACAAGCCTTCAAATCCACCCACACAGTACAGTTCACCTCATGCATCTCCCTCAGTGGCTGCCAGCCACTGACTTATCCCCTTGGTTGTGAAAGCCAAGACGTGACCTTCCCAGGTCCTATGAGGGAAACGATGTGGGCCACAGCCTCTGGCTGAACTGCAGCCTGTTCACTCCTCTGGCTAGGACCCTACATGCAGGAGCCAGGACAGCCTGTGGCAGCTTCCTCCCAAGGAAAAATACTATAAACCTGGAGCAGATAAATTTAATTTGTTTTACATCATTTCTACAACTGCTAGTTTTTGATCCATGAATTCCTTCTGTCAGGACAGCACACAGCAGTACTGCAGACTTTAGGGGAAGAGATATACTTAAATGTGGCTAAGTGCTCCTAACACTGGCTCTGGTTACTGGCACACACATCTACCTTGGCCCATAAGGCCTCCAGGCTGACTTCAACAATCTCTCTCCCCTGACCCTGCAGCAGTCACTAGCCATCTATGTGTGCAGAAGAATTAGACCCATCTACAAAGAGAAGCTGCTTTTGTGATGTCTCAGAACTGCTTCTACCACTATCTTCTTTTGCTGTGTTATAACTAAATTTCTCAGGGCAAATTGTTTTCAGAACCCCACAGGGTTCACAAGTTTCAGAAGTGGCAGCTAACACCATGCTCACTAGGATGCATGCTTCCTTACATGGCAACCAGTGARCAAGCTGAGGTGGTGCTGCTTCAGGTATCATCAGAGCTGGATAAGGAACACTAACTCCTAGCTGCATAACAGCAGAATGTTTTACACAGCCTCTTGATTCACCTCCCTCCACACACACCACGAAATGTTTTCACCTCTAAATCCTCTGTGTGCTACTCTGCCTAAAATCGTGATGAAGACCAAGCATGTTCCTGGCAAAGGAGAAAGGCATTCATGAGCCATCTTTGTAACAGTTTCTTTTCACGACAAAAGCCTCGCTTGTCTCTTCAGCCTGTGGTCGGTCACTCACCTGCGTATCTGGGCTGGAGGTAGAAGAGCCGTACAAATGAGAGCCTCTGCATCTCCCCTGGGGACAGGGCATCATACCTGCAGCAGGGTCAGCATTCAGAATCTCCCTCCATGAACAGAGCTCATTTGCTGAAGAGCTTATGGTTACTGATGTCAGAGACCACAGCAAGCACTGTCCCTGTGTGTCCCACTCTGCTCCCCTCCTACACACACACGCACTCTCAGGGCAGTTCCCTTCCAGGCCAGGCTCTCAGATGCAACATGGGACTGGCTGTGCACCCCTGATCACTGTTGATTGCCTTGAGAACAGCGTGGCTGGTGATGTTGATGCTGAGGCTTAGGGCATGAAGCTTTTGCCCTTGCAATGTGCCCATCACCCGCATGGCACATCTGGGCACAGAAGATAGTCACAAGTCCAGCAGCAATGGTCATCTGCTTAGAAATATTCCCACCCAGAGGGATTATCCAAGTTCAACCAGACAGTGAGTTCTCTTACCAGTTCCAGTCCACCTGCTGGTCCAGTCCCCCAGCCCTTGCCAGCAAATCAGACTGCAAAGAGCACAGCAGAGACTTGTGAACATAGCCCCAGCCCTGGCAGCCCACAGCAGACACAGCCCAGGGCATAAGCACCTCCTCCCCACTACTGTCCCTTTTCCCACTTGATCTGAAGTTGCTCTGCTATCCCCTGTCCCCTGCTGTTCCTGCGGACAGTCTGGTCCCAGGTGCAAACAATTCCCTCACGTGTGCAGCACATGGCTATGCTCTGCTGCTTCAACACCTTGTCCCTTCTGCCCCTACCTTGGCAACATCAGGCAAGAACAGAGCAACTCTGCTAGGGACTCACCAGCCCTGCCAGCTCCAGGAACCGAACAATCCTCTCATCATCTGCAGACCCTAGGGAAGAAAGTGCATCAGCACAGGCAACATGTATTGARGCCATAGCAGGGGGTAGGAGCATCCCCATTTTCCCTGTAAGTTTTGGTGAATGGGTCTTGTGTGTCTGGTGTAGCTGTCTCAACCAATTAATATCTCAGGTCCTGAGCCCACAGAGAGCTCCCAAAGACTGACCTTCCTTAAATATGGTAACCATGTCTGCAAGCAACATGACAGCAGGTCAGGCTCCATAGACGCATCTGGCCTAGTCCATGGCCACAGAGAGGCACGGCCAGAACACAGGGTTCCAGACTTCATTTGCCAAGGCCCTGCCTATCAGCCACCATCTTATGCCTGGCTGCTTTGCACACTGCAGGTGTTGGAGTTGCAGGATCAGAGCATGGGTATCAGCCAGCAGAAGGACCCCACATAGGACAGAAAAAACTCAGGGCTAGGATGAGCCTGCTGGTGAGCAGAACAGACACCTGAGCTAGTGCAGTCATCAGCTGTGSAAGCCAAGCAAAAGGGCTGTGCATTTGCCATAGGCCGCTCTGAAGCTACTGAAGAGGCACATGAATATCTATCTGATGGCTGCAGCTCGTTCTCTCTGAGGCTGCAACTCAGAAATGTTTAAAGCAGCATGTAGCATTGCTTCACTCAGAGAGAAACTTAAACCTGGATAACTGCAGCAGCTTCTGATCCAATGTATGATCTCTGGCTTGGGAAGAGGGCAGGGGAGAGAAAGGAYCCCTGTCTGACCACAATAGTATGCAAGTCCCCAGGACACCATTTGAAGTAAAGGAACAGTTAAAGATGCAGGTGAATGGAAAATGAGATAAAGGCAAGCGTGGCTTGCCCAAAGGCAGGCTGTGCCAGACAGATGAGATATAACCCAGTCGCAAGTTCAGAAAGCAGCAAGGTGCCTCAACATATACCACGGTGCAGCACAGCACRCAGGGTACAGCCACCTTGACCTCATACTACCAAGATGATATAGTCTCCTTGAGAGGGAAGGAACACAAAGCTGATCTTAAGCTACAGAAAGTTAAATCTTCTAAGGAAATGCTGAGAGCAACAAAAGTGAAATGGATTAGTATTCTTGATGGAACATAGTAGGAGAGAAACTGGTTTGGGCACAGGACAGTGACAGCTGAGATAGCAGGGTTGGTTAATTGCTTTGATGAACTTCTACACACCTGAAACTGGATAGATCTCCTTCAGAGGATAGATCACCTGGTTAAGGGAGCAAAATGAGCCATGTCAGAGGGAGCTGGACACATAGTTCACCAAAGATGCCACAGTGGTGGCCAAACTCACRCACGAGGGAAGAAGCAGCCACATGCATCTCCCCTCTTGCCAGCCTCTCCACAGCCCAAAGGTTTGCGGCGGCTCGACATGGCCCYGGGTCAGGAGCTGTGAGAATTCCCAGCTGAGCTCCCTGTGGAGCTGGCCCCCAGCTCACCTGCTCACGCAGGCTTCCATCAGTGAAGAATGGCCTCTGAGGCAGGAACATGACTCCATGGGGGCCAAAGCAGGTCAGCATCTCGACGTTCCCTGCACAGAGACACACTCAGGCCAAGCCTGCAACATCCAGCCAGCAACTCCCCACCACCCGCTGTGCAGTCCTGTGATAGAGAACCTTGAGAATTAGCCAACAAATGCCTCCAAAAAGGCAGATCTGCAATACAGTAAAGCAAGGAGAGTCAGAGCAGAGCATACARTACAGAGGAGTGGTTGCTGAAATGCACCTGTGACGCATTTACCATCACAAGTAGCACTGGCCTTGCAACCCCACACTGCCACCTTCTGAACTCAGTACTCTGGCCAACCAAGAGGGTGCCACAGAGAGTGATAGTTCTTACCCTGTGTGCTCTCCCAGAGTCCTCCGAGGACCCTCAAGAGAGATGTCTTCCCAGTGCCAGTGTTCCCCACAATCATCACGCTGYTCCCTTGTGAGATCCTGAGGCTCAGGTCCTTGATGAGCAGCTTGCCAGAAGATGGCACTGAGAGCGTCACTCGCTCCAGAAGGAAAGCTGTGTCTCCTGGCACTGGGTCCTCCCCAGCATAGCTGCTGGGCCACCACCAAGACAGAGGAGGAGAGATCTGGGGGTAAGTGATCACGCTGAGGCTGGCAAAGATCAGATGCCTTCCCTGCACCTTAGACATCCTGTGTCTCTGTGATAGTAGCCCTGTCCCACGCACCCCAGGAACGACAGGTCACAGTGAGCAGAGCTACCTATTCCAGCTAACTACATGCAATGGGCTGTGACACTAAGGGCCACCTCCAYCCAGTGTTGGTCCCACACTCTGGCACGCAGCTGCAAGCCAGCAAATTGCTGACGAGAGACTCACCTGTCCAAGTCCCAGCTGTCTTTGGCTTCTGAGTAGTTAGCATTTTTTTTCCTACCAAGGCTCAGCAGGGTTTCCTGCAGCTCCCCAATCCTGGGCAAACAAGAGGTTGTATGAGTGCCCAGGACAACTTCAGCAGCCCTCCCTCCTCACAGCACTCACTGCTGTCAATGCTCACTTAAAAGTAACTGTGTTTTTTAAGTATTTAGCACAGATCTATGCAATGAAGTCTATCCCACGTTCTCCACTCCTGCACACAGCTGCCTGCAGACAAGCTCACCTGTGCGTGTAGCCAGCTACATCGGTCATGGTGGCAGAGAGATCTATGAGCTGGCTGAAGCAGCCGATGAGGTAGATGGAAACAAAGGCATTCTGGGGGGGRAAATCATAAACCAGAGCAAAGATCGGAGCTGGGCTGGGACACCACCCCTTCCTCCACAGCTGTGAGGAGGTCAGACATCTGGCCAGCTCAGCCGTCCCAGCAGGAGGAAGGAGAGATGGAGAAGTCTCCCATGGCAGTGAAAAGAAGATGGCCATATTCAGAAGACTGAGCAGGGCTTCCCTGCCCAGCACAGCAGTTCTGGCCAGAGGGACACATCTCCCACCCATCACAGGATGTTGTTCTCAGAGTGCCTGCATGTCCTGCTCCCCAMCACCGCAGGACTGGCCCTGACCAGCCCTGGGCCCAGCATGCTTTCCCCAGGGTCATGCAGATTCATCCCACTAGCTCTGCCCTGGGGCTGTACATGCTTCAGAGCACAGACCCTCAGCTTGCAATGCCAGCTGAGCTATTTTCAGCTCTGTATTCTCCACTGCAGTTTTGAATAATTAGAAACAAGTCAGGTTGTGAAGGCTCCTGTCCAGCAGTTTGCCAGGCAAATGTRAGCTCAGCCTTGCAGGCTCCCCATGGGCAGCAGCCACAGGAGAACCCAAATCTGCAGCACAGTGCGGGTCGAGTTGCCCAAAACCACCACTGAAAGCCAGAGCTTTTTGACTTTCCATTTTTACACAGCAGAGGTGTGAATAGGAAACACTTATGCAGATGAGTCCTTGATAATTCTCATCCCCAAGTTAATCATACACTAGCTGGCTCCAAGCTCCCATTTCCACACCACCATGGGCAAGGACACTCTACCCTGGAGGTCACTCAGTGCAGGTCAGCCAGCCCTACTGCCACTAGCCCAACATGAAACCTTCACCCTAAGCACCTGCTCACTCTCCATTATGGAGTCCAGCTGCATGAACACACAAACATGAGCCTCAGGGCTGGCTCATGTCTGGCATTGGGGTAATCTGCACAGGTAATAAACACAACCCACAGAGCACACTTCTTTCCTGGACCAGTCTGGGAGATCATCCTTAACTCACCTTGCTGACGAGTGCGCTGAGCTCTGTTGGACTGAGGTCACCGTACACCCCAGAAAAGATGGGAATGGCAATGACCACGTAACTCAGGATGCTGCCCAGGTAGTCAAAGGTATTGATCCCAACTGGGCAGAAGCATATCGAGAGGAGACAGTGAGATGGAGGGGAGAACCTTTGTCCCACCCAGGCTCAAGTGCAGCTCATGAGCCCAGTCAGAGGAAGACCCATGCCCTGCCTCAGCCCTTCCTAATGCTCCCACGCAGAAGAACTCATCTCACAGGAGACCACAAGCACCAGTGTGCAAACTCACTTGCCAAGCAAAGAACTCCCTAGGGAAGGCAGTAGAGTGGGGAAACATCACCCAGACACACAGCTCGGGCACCATGAGAGGACATGAGAGCCAYTTTGCCTACTTTTTTCTACTCTTCAGGGCCCAGCTGACTTCAAGAAGCAGGGGGTAAAGTCACATACTGAGCAGAGACGCAGAAAGAAAGATCTGGTCACAAAGTCTGCCTTAAAGCACAAGAGAGGCAGACTTAAGCCCCCAAACTCCCACAGAGATACYCGCATGCAGGGCTCTTCTCCTCTTACAGTGCTCAGAAGCTCACCACGATGGTGAGATAAGGAAGATTTGTCTTGACATCAGTTATTTATCCCACAAACCTGGACCCAGTGACCATAGGATAAAAGAGTTTTTCRGGTGGCAACTACGCTCAAGGGACAGGCTCTATAGGACAACTCTGTAGAGCTCCCAACCTCATACACTGAATGTTCTCCCTCCTCTTCATGACTACTGAACGCCTGCCCCACAAAGAGTGCAGATTCCTGCATATTCCTCTYTTTTGAGCTTGGTTTCTCAGACTTAGCTGGTTCTTCTACAGCTTTTCTTTCTACCAGGCTTTTTTCACAACTGGATTCCCATTCAAGAGGGCAGGGGGCACCCTCCATTCACTCTCAGGGCCTTCATGCACCAGCAAGCCTCGAGGGAAAGAGGTAGAAAAGGATGATCCAGCACTGCTCCTCTAGCATGAAGTTCCCAAGCCTGCAGACCACCACAATGGAGCTACCACATGCCCCAGTTCACCCCCCAAACTCCCCACTCACTGTACAGCCAGAGCTCCTTCCCTATCAGCTCTCTTTGGGTCTGCAGCAGGTTCTGCAGCCTGCGGTCTGTGCGTACGTGCTCCACTCGCCCAGCCCTATAAAATAAGATTGMAACATGTCACAGACTTCCTGGGACCACCATGATGGGGTTAAAGCACAGGTCTCTAGGACTGAGACCTGGAAAGAGCCTGCCCCATCRTTTCCAAGTAACAGCCTTTTTGAGCAGGAACTGAAAACCAGCCCTTGAGTAGAGCACAACCAAGGCTACACACACTTTCTCAGCAGAACTTGGTTGGAAGAGGGGGCAGAGCATGGCCACACTGCTAGGGCCAGAAAAAAAAGAGGGGAGTACAGAGGCGAAGGCTGGCCAACACCACCTGCATGGCCAGGAGCTGCAGGCTGCCTGTCCCCCTTCCCCAGCCCAGGACATCCATGTCCTCTCCCTCCTCACAGCCTGAGCCCTGAAGGGGCACAGCCACCAGCCTGGGTGATCCTCCTTTGCCAGGAGCTCTCCAACAGAGATCACCAGGTGTCTCCACCACCCGAACTGGAGGTGATGCTCCCACAACCTTGCTGCCTGCAGTGCCAGCAGCCCTGCCCTCTCCCCCCACCRCCACCGAACACACAGCACGAGTGGGATCCCAGCTCTCAGCCGATCCTCAGCGAAGCAGGGCAGCTCCTCCTGCTCATTCGCAAGGGCTGGGCTGCCCTCAGGTGGCAAAACGTAGGCAGAGCTCCGTGCAATTCCCACTGCAGCTACCGCCAGTACCACCCTGCCATACACCTGTGCCTAGCACCCGTGCACACGCCCGCTGCGTTAACACAACTAGGAAATCACTAGGGTCTAAGGAGACAAAAACCAGGATTCACATAAATACAAAAAATTAAGATTTTAAAGATTCTTAATTCTTAGATAAATACATTYTCTTTCTGAAAAAATAAATCCATTGAGAATTCAGTTAGGCATCTGTTACTGCTCTTCAGCTTGTGATACCCGTTTCGTTAAGTACTGAGCAGTAATCTCTGCTGCTGAACATTCAAAGAAGGACAAAGCCTTCAACAAGAGGAGCTACAGGCAAGGCACTGGGGATCAGAGGTTTCGGCTGAAGTGCAAAACCAGTATTAGGTAGCTGTTATTTCTTTTCCAGAGAGACTGTTTGTTGCTGTTATCTTTTCCTCACATTCAGTTCACTTCCAAGGTAAGTTTGCCAAAAGATAAGAAACAAAGAAACAACACTCAGGTTTTGGCTCTTCCTTTACTGAAACAATCTATGGTTTGACTTTAACAACTTCTACAAGCCAGGGAAGGCAGGCAAACAAAACCAGTCACATCCATTCATCAAGTCCTCCTCCTTTCACAGATTTCCAGGAATATAACCCTTATAAAAAWTTTAATTAAGATACATACAGAGAAAAACAGCTGGGTTTGTGCATTTTAATTAAATTCTGATTTCCCACCAAAGCTTTTCTACTACTGAAATGTATAAAGCTAAAGCAATAAACYCCATTTTCTAGTATAATAATTCATTTTCTGTTTCTTACTTAATAATAAAATAAGAAGTTTCAAAAACGTGAGGAAAAGTACTACAACTTAAATACATGCAAGTTATTAGAGTATCTTCCTGATTAATGAAAATCAGCACCAACCAATAAGAATCAGCCAGCCCACAAAGAAGAAACTAAGACTTCCTAATGCAAAACAAGATTGATTTCAGTTAYTGAGATCAAAGTTTCCTGCTTGTCAGTTTAAATCTCTATTATATCAGTGATTTTGAATCAAACTACCTTGGGAACAACACTGCAGCACTTGGAAGTGCTCGATCATGATGCCATTAAAGAGCCAAATACAGATCGCAGCCAGGAAAAGCCAGATACAGGGCAGACAGTGCTTTCTTAAATTCCTGGAGAAAGCGTGATTCCACAACATACATGCCACCTGCAGATGCCTCAGGARAGATGAGCGAAGACTCTGCCCTACAGGGCACCCCAACATAAATCACAGTAAAACTGTGGCCCTTTTTCTGGATCCGAGCCTTATCTGTGCAGTACCATAAAGCTCCAAAGAATAACTCAACAGACTTCAGGGCACTGCTGAGCAATGAGGTGCTGCTGGGCTCTAGACAGCACACTCAGCTCTGCAAACCTCAGTAATAGCCAGATGTAAATAGCACCAATAAAACGTTGGGAGCGTCAGGCGAAGACTGAGCAAGAAAAGCAAGCAGCAGTGAGGAGGCAAGACAATGGCCTGGCATATCCACAGAAGAAATGTGGGTTATCACACTGGGAAACAGTGGCAGGGAGAGGAGGCTGAATGACCCTGCAGAGGACCTGTGGCTGCAGCAGGATGGAGGGAACAGGAAAGCTCAGGCAGCAGCAAAAGGACTCCGACTCCCCTGGAACACATGACTACAGAAGGATGCTCCAAGCTGGCAGGATCTCCAGGAGCACATAAAGAAATGAACATGCCCACCACTCACCTGTAGAAAGCAGCCGGTTCTGCATTGACACGAATCTGCATATGCTTGAACCTGGACAACCCAAAAAAAGCATAAGGATCACGCACAACTACCCAGTGAATTACGTAGCCAGCATCCTCACGAAAGKACACTCATCTTGTATCAGTGAGAGCACTGCTCTGACATATCTCTTGACAGAAGTGTTCAACAGGCTCAAAAGGTGCTGAACAAGACTTAGCACACCATGCCATCATTCTGGGCCAGCTCAGTGGTGCACCTCACTCAAAAACCTGCTCTCTGTTCATATTTCCTCAGCCCTCAGACATCCCTTCCTTTTTGGGCACTCAGTCTGCCTCCCTGTGCCAGGCCACCTTCTGCTGCTATCCCAGGATGCCCTGAGCTCCAGAGAAAGCAGGCTAGTCCCTGCCACACACCCATCCAACCCTGCAGGGAAAGAGGTGGAGACGAGTTGGCTGATGGAAAGTGATGGAAAGATTGTGCCATTTTAGGTATTCACATTCATGAAGTAATGAACCAGAAACCCGTCTGGTTTCTTGTCAGTGGTTCTGTCAGTGAACTTGCATCTACGCCCAAGGATGCTCCATGTGCAGTTTTCTCCAGCACATCCAATGCATCAGCAGAGGCAACAGCAGCAGCAGTGAGCAGTCAAAGAGCAGCAGTGTCAACCAGGAAACTGAACCAAGGGCACTGCCTAACACAACACAGGGCACTGAAAGGGGTGGCTGGGGCTTGGGACTCTGATGTCAGGGCAACATTGAGCAGGCAAGTCTCCTTGTGCTGGCAGGCAACTGACCGAGTGTGAGGACCAGGAAAGCCATAAAGAAGTAGATGCACACAGAGCACTGAACAGGGAAGAAAATGGAGCTCTTGCAGGAGTTACCAGTGAGAATGCTGCTATGCTACAACTCACCTGAAATCCCCCTCCAGCTTTTCCTGCTGCACAAGTTTTGACACTATTGGGCTCATCAGCACTTTGTTAACAACTGTCCCAATGACAAAATATCCAAAGATGCTCACTGGGCCTATCCAGCCTGTGCTGCAGGGGAGGAGAAAGAGAGGTCAGCTAACAACCCAAGCAAAAYGTTATTCCAGCAGCCCTGGGCTTGAGAAGTCAGAGCCCTCAACTGCCACCTCTCTTCCCTCTCACAGAGGCTACGGAGTCAACACCACRTATTCCAGCATCCCTGGGGCAAGAGGTCCATCGGCATGCAGTCAGAGACACCCCACCCACGTGCACAAGCACTAATATGGGGAATTATGTGAGTGCCAGGCCTCAAAAGAGGGTACAGGCCAGAGGCATGAAAGCAGAGCCAGAATGGGTTCTTACCTGTGGAAGCACTGGTATGTGTAGTAGGCCAGTGTGAAGGGCGAGATGATGAGCTTGCTTGCCATGGAGCTGAGCTGCCTGCAGAACCTCTCCACATCCTGGCTGATGCGCTGGTCTCTGCTCAACACAAAGAGGCAYGGACACTGTTAAAGCTCAGGAGTGAGAGCCAGTCAGTGCAGGATGTTCTAACTCCCCAGTAGGGCACAAGCCAAGCTGTTTTGCTGCCTGCACTTAGGAGAGAGTGGCAAACCAGCTGGCATAGGAAGGACCTGCAGCTATGACTGCCATGCCCCCACCCCCAGGGACAATTTCCATGGCCCAGCAGGACTCACCCCAGGGCCTCTCTAATACACAGGCAGAACAGCTCCTTCCATTACCTTCGCCTCCTTCCTTGTATTAATCCCTTGTTCCACTCTCAAGATTCCTGTCCTGCAACGYGCTAAAGGTATCTGCATCCTTGTCTCTTACTCCTCTCCTGGATCCTCTCCATATTACCAAAAACACTGGCGGCTGGTGTTGCATCCCAGGTACCAGAGCTAGCGAGGCTGGTTACAGTGCAAGCCAGTCCTTAGCCAACTGTTGGGTATTTGCAATCTCCTCTGTCAAAGCCACCCTTCCAGCAAGTACCTGGTCCCTCCATTCTGCACAGAACACGCCTTGGTCCCTTGGCTACAAAGGAGACAGTGCTTTTACCTACCCCCACCCTACAAGAGCAGGCAGCAGTGCACCAAGCCAGCATGYGCGTGACAGACTCTTGGAGCCCAACCTTTCCCACTCTGCTTAGCAAGAGATGAGCTTGGGATAACTACAAAGGATTGTAACATAGTCAGTCCCTCCCTGCCTGAYCTGTCCAGAGCACATGAATAACAGCTTTGACTTCTGATGCACTGAGCTAGGCAACGAGGCCTCAACTGTAAATGCTACAGCGTCCAGCAAGGAGAAAATCTGTCTTCTTCTGGGGACATCTCCCATCTCACTGACTTTATGAGTCAAAAAAAAAGAGCTTTATTTTTGCTTTTATTGGACTGTTTATAACTGTTCCCATCAAGTTATAAATTAACTCAGACTATAGATTCACAGCAGAGATATTACTTTCTATGAACTATTAAGCAATATGCAATGACAACATATAAACATCAACTCAGATGTCCTGCTAGGAGCCACAAGTATTTGGATATCACTCAAAATCCACTCGTCTTTTCCTCTGAAAGGGAAACAAGGATGACACAGAGCACTGTGTCACCCAGTTTGGTTTGCACTGCCTAACAGGAAGTCACTTCATTGCTCTTAGTTCATGCTGTCACTGCCTGGTGCAGGGAAACAATTCTCATAAAGAAATCCTAAGATAAGAATTTTTGCAGATGCAGCAAAAAAACCACTAAACAATAAGGCTGGATGTTTGAGCAGAAGCAAGGTGTAATGAAAAATATTCTGCAACTATCTCATATATTTAGTCTGCTCTAAGGTCAGAAGAGCTGGCTCCATTGCTGCAAAGCAGATAGACCCAGTTATCTCATACATTTAACTGCATATTCTGAACACATTCCCTGGTTAAAAATAAACCTGAGCAGCATCGTCACATGGTGAGGGGCCTCTGTCCTCCCCTTCCCCCAACCAAAGGAAAAGATGCGTGTGCAGTAGCTTCTGGCCTTGGCCAATGTGCTGCACTGCCTGGGAAGCACTGGTTGTCTTGATGACAGGCACAGCTTTTCCGCCTGTCCTTGTAACTCTGGCCTACTGCAAAATACTATCACCATTTCATGAGGTTGGAAGTAACTCTGGTGGTTGCTGGAAAGTGCATCAGCATCACTGAGGCTGTATTTCTCATTTGGCAGGAGTGCTTGAGTCAAGCTGAACCCTTTCCTCACCTGCTGTTTGCCCTGCACCCAGCTGCTTGGTCTTRGCCTGGCCATATCTCAGTGCTGGGAAAGCATAAGCAGCCAGGGAACAGACCTGACTGAAAAATGACATAGACACAAAAAAAGGTGGGGCAGTATGACATATTCTGCTCCAGTTCACTGCACAGCCACACAAACCACCGAGTTGTATGATGCAGGGGCAAGGACTGGCAGCCAAGAGCACTGGGGAGCAGCAGCCCAGCAGCTGTTTCAGTTTCTTCAAGTCACTACTATCGGCAASAGTTAGGAGTCCCCGTAAGACGGACATTTCTGTCAGTGACCCTAGCCTTGGTCACCTCCCTGGGAGATGGCACCAACGCAGTGAATGGGACTAGACCACAAGTGTCCCCTGCAGGGAAACGGAGCACAGGGACTCAACACAGCCGTATAACGCCACGTAACTTGGAGGAACTTTTCCCTGGTTTCTAGTTTTTCATCGAGTATTTAATAATAGCCTTTTCTTAGCTCTGGAGAGAAAGATACCAGTCTCAACCTCTCACATCATGTCTAACAGAGAATCTTTAATCTTTCAAACTCTGTAACTATGACAGCAGTGTCCTGTGCGCAAGAACAGGCCAAAAGGCCAGGGTCAGCATGCTGTTGCAAGGAAGGGAGCTGTTCAGCTCTTGCTACATAGCCCGGGTAGATGAGCAGCCCTGCAGTAACTGGACAGTGTGAGAAGGGGCTCTCAGTGTGGGCTTGAATAGGAGGGACTGAATGCTCCTCCTCCTTCTCTCAATTTTCAAGTCACCTCTGAAATTTCCTCCCTGGGAACAGGAAAGAGGAAATGCAGCCCTTGTCCAGTGCAAAACAAAGCTCTTCTTGGACATAGCTCCTAGCTTTCCCCACAAGCTACTGAAACCACTAAAAAACAACGAAACAAAACTGTGTTCAGCTGGAGACTGCTGGCTGAAGTTCAAAATGAACAACAGGGGCTGCTGAGTACACTTGCCGGGTGATGGCAGAGAGAGGCAGCACTCTCTGACTCCAGCCAGGCCCTTAGCGATGAAGGTTGATTTTGCAGACTGTGCGTTTTGTACCAATTGCTAGATCCCTGTTCTGCTGAGACTCCATTTTTCTTATAACAAAAATATCAGCATTTACTGCCCCGTGAAATCATCACGACCATTAGCTGTGGCAGCACCCTGTACAGCCTTGMCAAGTACCACCAACGGCAGACAAGAATATTTGTGCCTAGGTGGAAAAAGCTTCTAGGGCTCAAGCCCCTACCCAGAGACACAGAGGGGTCAAGAAAAGGCGAGAAGCAGCTCAGGAGAAGCCAAGAAAGAGGCCGAAAGAAGCCGCAGGCAGCCTACGGGTTATCGATGTCCTCACGCAGCACGTGCAGGCTGTAGTAGACCTGGCCCTGGAAGTAGCAGTTGTGGAGGTATTCGGTGAGGGATTTCCTCCAGCTCACGTACATCTGGTTGCAGATAAACTGGTCGAAGCTTTTTAGCTGGAATGAGGGAGACAAATGGGAAGGAATGAGCCAGGAGAACATGCACTTCCCAAAATGAGAAAAACGAGCAGTTTGCTCAGCTGACCCATCCCCTTACGCAGCTACCGAACGGGGCAAGAGCAGACCTAGATCCCTCAGAAAAGGGGTCCTGCCAGGAACCACTGGCAGCTTTCCCCTTCCCCTCCTCCGGGGACAGCACCTCCCYGTTTCCAGAGGGGTCCCCCCGGCCCTCCCCAGCCTCCCCTCCCAAGGCGAGGGCGCCTCTGGCCTGTTTTACCGTGGAGTTGACTACGATCAGAGTCAGAGCAACGGCGGTCAGTGTTTTGAAACCGGAGAAGTCCTTGTTCCCCAGGACCTCGTAGTACTGGCTGGGGATCACACCGACCTGGTAAATAAGCAGCTGCTCTGGAGGAAACAAGAAAACACCGAGAAGGGCTGCGGCAGCAGGGCGGAGCGGTGTCGGGAGGGCAGTCCAGCAGGAAGGTAACACACTGGGTCCCACCACCACCACCTCCACCACCTCCACCTCCACCTCCACCACCTCCACCACCTCCACCTCCACCACCACCTCCACCTCCACCACCACCTCCACCTCCACCTCCACCACCTCCACCTCCACCACCTCCTTGCGAGCTTACCCAGCAAGGCAACGCAGAGCAGGGTCAGGAACATCAGCACGTTCGGGGAGAGCCATGTGGGGAACAAGACGGCCTGGATCCTCAGGAACCGCCGCAGGAACAGCAGGTCGACCTGGGGCCGAGGCCTGGCGGCGGGCGGC
>NW_028185927.1:7115096-7121418 GCF_003343005.1 Rhea americana
CGGCGGCGGCGCAGAGGGCCTTCGCGGCCCTATCGCTCCGTTATCGCCCGCATTTTTGCGCCGCTGACTCACGTTGCCGGCGCGGCCGGTTGTCTCCGCCGGCGCGTGGGCGAGACGAGGGGTTTTGCCCCTCCCAGGGGACCGCAGCCCCGTTAGCGCAGTGCCGGGGGCCCGCGTCCTTCAGCGTCACTTTCAGTTTTCTTAGTTTTTTTTTTTTTTTCCCCAGGTTTGGAGAGTCACCAGATCTCTAGGTTACGGGTTTACCTCAAGGAAATCACGCACGCGCGTGATCGTAAGAGATCAGCCGAGGTGGGGTCGCAGGCTGCCTCCCGCGTCTCTCAGGCCCGCCGTGCTGCGTAGACCGTTCCCTGAGCCCGCGGGCTCCCGCACGAAGCCCGCGGGACCAGAGCACCTTCCCTGCAGCCCGACTCTGAGCAGCCTCGTTCTCCTACCAGTTCCTCGCCTCTCAGCCCTTCTTCTTCATCCTCTGCCCCAGCCTCACCTCCTCCCTCTGTGCCTCGTTGCTACCTGCTCGTGGGCCCAGGCACTTCAAAACGTAAAACTGGAGCAGACGCTCAGCAGTGAAAGGAAGCGCAGCAGGCTTTCCTCGCTCAGCGAGTGGCACTGTCCCTGGGCAGGGTCCCCATCTCCTTTGTAGCATCCTCCTCCTTTCGTCCCTTTTACTACTGGAATTCACAATGCTATCAGTCATATTTGAAGGTTAAGCTCCAAAGGGCAGAGATCAGCCCTATAAAAACCTGACCTCAGCGGTGACTAATTTTTGTTAAAAGGATCGGGGTTTTTTTTTGTTTTTGTTTTTTTTCTCAGCTGTTGCATCAGACTTGGGTGACGATTGCTCATAGGCAGTCGCATTCTCTCAGGGTGCAATACTGCAGCAGYGGCGATCGTGTGTGTCACCATGTCAGTGGTTACTGGGACTGAACCAACCCCTTTGCTCCCTCTCCCACATTATAGCCGGGGGACTTTCCTCTCCTTCCCTCCCCTGCTGATGGCATGGCTTCCCAAGGAAGCCAGAAGATTTGGCACAGAGATGAGCTGGCCACAAGGGGCTACCCCAAACCCTTCTCGCTGCCTCGTCCCTGCGCTCCGTCCTGTCCCGACCCCCCACGGCCACCACCTGATAAAGCACATACTGTGAGCTGCCTTTAGTGAATCAGTGCCAAGATTTTTCCTGGGACCCCTCCTAACAGCCAAGATCAAGAACAAAAGAGTAGCGACTCCTCCGGTCCCCTCCATCCCCCACCGAGGCTGTGCCCTAGACACTCGGAGCTGCTCTCAGCACCGAAACATTTACATCTTTTACAGCACTCTGCTCTACTTCTCACGTTTCTCCCCGAGCAAACAGTATGGCCATCTCAGAGTGTGCCTGGGGGCAGGGCTTGGGAAAGGGTTGGGGAATCACAGCTTTTGCAGGGTTGTATGGCTGTGTTTACACTGCAGGGCCATATCTCAGATCCCCGACTAGCTACAGACCCAAGAGAACCCCTCTCTACACTGCTAACTCTTCACTAAACAGCCCCCAATAGACCCCAGAAGGGGAGAGAKAGGAATGGTTTACTAAATCCGAGGCTCCTTGGGGCCGTGCAGGTTAATTCATTCTGGTGTTTAACTCCAGCYCCATCTGCTCCTGTTTGCTAGGTGTGAAACACCCCATCCCCCGTCCTTCTCCCTTCTCSCCCTGCATGTGGTCAGGCTCCTCTGACTCGCTTACTCAGACTCGCCCTGGATCCTGCCTGGCCCCTCCGCACTGCCTGCCTCTCCGTGTCCCGCAGTCCCGGCAATYCCCCTTCGCTGCGTTCTGCAGCCCCTTTCCATCTCGCCCGCTCTGCCCTCTCTCATGCGTAGGTGGGATGGAGAGAGCAGTTTGACAAACCTCTCGCTCAGTAGTGGCAGAGGAGTACGTAGCCCCAGGTCCTCCCAGCACAAGCCAGAGCAGAGACCACGAAGGCTGCCACGACCACTGAAAGAAACAAAACCWCAGTCTTGGCTCTTCAGCTTTCCTTCCCTCAGTCTTTCCACCACAGCTTTTTCTTACTGCTGGCAGTTTTCTGCAACCGTGCATAATGATGTATTGCTGTAAGAATATCTTMTTCCCAGTCATTCCAAAATTGCCTGCTGTGTCCTGCCTGTTTCCAATTGCCTGTTGTCTCTGGGCCTCTATATGTGCCCCTCCTCACCACAGCTTGCAACTTCTTCAGTTTAGTATCACCTGCAAGCTTTAGCCCACCCTCTACTCATTAATAAGTAAGGGTATTTGGCCGGATATAATGCAAACTCTTGTCCTGAGTTGCAGYCTGGTTTAGGGTATAATCTAAACTGAATAGTTTTCAGCTGGATCACTGACATGAACTGGCTCATACACAGTCACCCACACCCCAGTGCCAATGCAAAGCAGAGGGTGGGAATGGAGAACCAAAGGGGAGCGAATGGCAAAGACAAGGCTCAGCTGGGCTTAACCACCATGGAGCCACACCATCGATTCCTGCTGTGGTATCTTAATGATTCTGTCTTTTTCTCCTCCATGCACTGTGCCTTAATTAGCCTTTCCCCCTCCTGTGGGCCCAACTGCTCTGCTTTCTTTCAAATCTTTCTTCCTTTTGCTTTGGCTCTAACAGTGTCTTTCTACTGTACACTTCAAAGGCTTTGCTCACTGCATCTCCCCTGTGCTGGCATTGGCTGGTAACACCCCGAAGCAGGCCAGGTCTGCCATGAAATCTCAGTCATTAAAATGTCTTCAGGTCCTCTAGATCTGGGAAAGAAGCAGGAATGGGGGAGGAGGGGTGAGGAAGGATTTTCACCATTTCACCTCTGGGAATAGTTATTCGTAACACAGGAAAAGCAAGGGGGAAACCAGCCCCCTCCTCCACCCACCCTCCAGAGCGGAGAGCCTGCTGAGGGCAGAGTCCTTTTATGTGCAAGTGGGAGGGAAGGAGAGTGTGAGGGCTTCAGAGGGAAACGCTTTGATCTTGACTTTGAATCTCCTACCGTTCCCAGCTCTTCTCCACCCCTCCCACCTATGGCTGGGAGCTCAGGATATGGCTAAGAGTCTTGTTCCTTGTCCCAGTGCCATGGAACTGCGCATGGTTTTTCACAATTAATTCCCTACTGTCTCAGCAGGAGTGTGGTATYTCTGGGAGCAAGGGGACAGCACCAGCACCAAGTTCAAGCCATTTCCCTCCGATCTCACAGAGCAGGCAGGAAGGGGAAACTGAGCCAGACAAAAGCCAGAAGGGAAGAGAGCCTTGAGCAGAAGCAGAGGGTTATCAGAGATGGGACTTACTTTCAGGGCTCAGCTACTCCTGGGCAGGGAACAGGGCAGGCCTGGCTCTCTGGTGTGCTCCTGATGTATTAGATGGCCAGCCCTGAACATCACCCTGAAGATGAACTGGGAGGTAGCTGCCATTGCCAGAGGGACTGGGTGTTCGGGGTCACTCTCAGGGGACAGCACTGAGATTCCCTGGTCCTACAGAGGAATAAAGGGGAAATCTGAAGTGACAGAGAGAAAAACAGTGTGAGGGATCCAGGTGTTCTGGACAGGATGGRAAAGAAGTGGCAGGGAGGGGTGCTGGGTCTTTTGTAAGGGAAGAGGAATGACACCGAGCTCTGAGTCACTACAGAGGAAGTGGGCAATGGGATGTAGGAGAGCCTCAAATCTCTTGTTCAAGGTGAGATCAAATGCTCAGGCCAATTTCCCACTTCCCTTGGGGAGATGAAACTTCTGGCTGGGTCTTGTCACCAAATTTCCTAAAGTTCAGGTCAAGTTCTTCTGCCCTCCGTGCCATTCATCTGTCCTCAATCATATGGCTGAAGTCACCCCCATTAATTCCTCTCACTCTGAGATATACGCGCCCAGCTGTCGCTGCTCTCCAGTCTTCACTTCAACACCGCAAAAACAGACTTTGCACTTCTCATCTTCTTCCATATTCCAATCACTCTAGCTCCTGTAGCTCCTGACTGAAAACTCCCTGTAGTTTGTCACTGTCTCTCTTCGAGTGGGGTGAGCAGAACTGAATACAGTAGCCCATCTGCTTGCACTCAGTTGTATCCAGGGACTTGGACAAAATCAGGGTGCCTCACAGGACATCTCTGCAGCAGTCCGCCTATCTGAGCATCCCTATAGGAGCTGTAGCCAAGCGTGAGGCAGTGGGTTCGGAGCTGGTGTCTGGACAGGGAATGAGAAGTGCTAGACAGCAGGAACACAAAACTAGGACTTCTAGCATTTGTTACTACAAAGTTACTACAAAGATTGCGGTTGCCTCCATGTTTTCCAGATCTCTGTCAGGCCTAGTTGCACCAGAACCACAAAGAATATCCATCGTGCAACTTGATCTTCCTTCTACATAAAATTGGTGGGCAGACTGCAGCTGACCCTGTTTCTGCTGCCAAAAAGTGAGGGAGAAACCTAGCCTGGGCAGCTGACATTTAGCATCCTCCTGGAAGCCCTTCATGCTCTCAGTCCTGCCAGCCCTCAGCAGCCTCAGCTGCCCCTGACTTCCTAGAGGGCTGAGAGTGCTCAGATTCTGACTCTGCAGTGGTCTGAAGGAAGAAAGATGGGAAAAACAGAAGTAGGGTGCCAGCAAGTGCTTTGAGGGGATGGTCATGCCAATTTAGTGCACCAGTTGCAGCCAACTAGCTGACAGTCTGACCTGCCTCGAATGGCATTTGGCTGTAGCAGAAGTTTCAACGACATCCCACTGTTCTGTCCTAGGCAATGGTCTCCTTTAGTCCAGCCATGGACAACAGTGCAGTAGAAAGAGGACTCTGACTTGCTACACTCCTGAAAGTCCCATAGATGGAGGTAGGATTGGGGAGTTTTCCTGCTGGGGGGAATAACTAAGTGCTTGAATGGTGTCCCCATGACTGGTCCTGCCAGGGTTATCACCTTCCAGTAACACA
This sequence comes from Rhea americana, assembly GCF_003343005.1. Lineage (NCBI taxonomy): Eukaryota > Metazoa > Chordata > Aves > Rheiformes > Rheidae > Rhea > Rhea americana. The sequence goes on from NW_028185927.1 coordinate 7,120,014, forward strand.
GCCTCACCGCATGCAGGAACCCAGCACCGTGTCCTGGGGAGACCCGTCCTCACTGCTCTCAAACCAAGGAGAATTATTGTCTGCTGAAACTGGGGAAGGCTCGATGGCCGGTCTTAGAGCAATAAAACATCCAGTGTGGTTGAGAACACAGTGCCTTGAGACCCACATGCGGCTGGATGTCTCTGCACCTTTGCTCTGGGACTTGTCTGAGAGAGGGCAGGCTGCAGCAGGCAGGATAAAGCCCATCAGGAAGAAAAGCTTCTGGCACCCAGAGCTAAACTGCAAAGGTCTCCGTGACCTGCTGTCATGCTGAAACATCCTGTGCCAAACCAGGGACCAGAGAGCGCACTGGTTTCCCACTGAAGTCCTTCAAGAAACAGAAAAATGCTAACTACTTGTTTATGTGCTGGAAGCCCGTGTGTGCAGTCATCTGCATAACAGAACTGCTCGGGCTGTCTCTTTGTGTGTTTTCCAGCTCCTATGTTAATCACTGACCCTGCTGACTCTGGCATTTACCAGTGTCTCACTGCCCTGTGAGTGCTACTTTGCATTTGCAACCAAAGAAGTTAAAAGGATGAAGGATGAGAAGGGGAGCTCAGGAGCTGTGGATATGAACACCAGCCTGCCAGGGAAAAAAAACAGGACTGGCCAGCTTGTTAGCAAGAGCGGAGCTGGCTTTGGAGATACGGATGTTACCTGATGGGGAATAAAGCTCAGCAGACAACTCTTTAGGTCTCTCTTCCTTGCATTTTAGCTTTTCTGCATCAAGTAAGAGTAATCGCAGCAAAGGCCGAATCCCAGGCTTCAGTGCCAGCTTGGGTGGTGGCTGCTAAATCCTGCTGGGGGGGGCTTGGAAGTAGCTGAGAATGGGGCCAGTCTGCAGCTTGCAGGGAGCCTGTTGCTCCTGTCAAAGTCCTCGTCCTTCCTCCCCCCCTGCACTCCTGCACTGAGATGTGAGACAGGAGGAGTGGGGGAAAATGCTTTGGGGTATGTTCCTCTGCAGGAGGTAGAAGGTACCTCAGGGAAGGTGACCCTTGATTCACTCAGTGATTCCTCGTCCCAAACTGAAACGTGAGGCRGCTGGATGCACTCAGCACCAGCTGAAGAGGGATCTGAGCACGTTTCCCTTCTTCGAAGGCCCTTCCTTACTTTTCTTCCCGGATAGCCCAGGAATCACGTAACTAGTGTCTCCTTATTGCCAAACGTTGCAGCGGAAGGAATGGCCGAAGGGAGGCTCCCYGCAGGTGGCTGCGCAGGGGAAGGAAGCCCTTGGCACCTCTGACATTCCCACGTCAGGAGAGTCCCCAGTGCCCTGCGCTGGCTCACGTCCCATGTTCCTGCATCAGGACCATCCCTGGTGCCCGACGCTGGCTCACGTCCCACGTTCCCACATCGGGAGCGTCCC
>NW_028185927.1:7122138-7123249 GCF_003343005.1 Rhea americana
GGTGCCCCGCACTGGTTCACGTCCCACGTTCCCGCATTGGGAGCGTCCCCGGTGCCCCACGCTGGCTCACGTCCCACGTTCCCGCATCTGGACCATCCCTGGTGCCCCACGCTGGCTCACGWCCCATGTTCCAGGGCTGCCCGGAAGGGCCATGGGGCACGAAAGGTGGCAGCAGTGGGGGGACCCCATGTTGCCCCAGACAAGCCCCCACCAAGGCGGGAGCAGCTCCGCAGCACCGTGCCGCCCGTTCCCCCGCGCTCCTTCCTCCCTGCAAACCCCGGGGCGGCGGCAGCACGGGGGAGCCCGCAGCGGTGTGGGGGGCTGCAGGGCCAGCACTGCCCCATGGGGCTGCAAGGGGAGCCCTGTGCTGACCCATGGCCCAGGGCCAGGGCCCCTGTGTGTGGGGCTGCACACTTGGCATTGCAGGGTGCTGTGGTGCACAGGACGCTGTGGGGCAGGGGTGGTGTGGTGGGTGCCGTGGGGTGCAGGATGCTGTGGGGCAAGGGTGGTGTGGAGGGTGCTGTGGGGTGTTGGGGTGCTGTGGGGCAGGGGTGGTGTGGAGGGTGCTGTGGGGTGCAGGGTGCTGTGGGGCAGGGTGGTGTGCAGGGTGCTGTGGGGTGTTGGCGTGCTGTGGAGCAGGGTAGTGTGGTGGGCGCTGTGAGCTGTCAGGGCGCTGTGGGGCAGGGGTGGTGTGGTGGGTGCTGTGGGGTTCAGGCTGCTATGGGGCAGGATGTTGGAGTGCTGTGGGGTGCAGGGCGCTGTGGGGCAGGGGTGGTGTGGTGGGTGCTGTGAGGTGTTGGGGCACTGTGGGGCAGGGTGGTGTGGTGGATGCTGTGGGGTGTTGGGGTGCTGTGGGGCAGGGTGGTGTGGAGAGTGCTGTGAGGTTCAGGCTGCTATGGGGCAGGGCGCTGTGGGGCAGGGGTAGTGTGGTGGGTGCTGTGGGGTTGGGGCACTGTGGGGCAGGGTGGTGTGGTGGGCACTGTGGGGTACAGGGCGCCGTGGGGCAGGGTGGCGTTGTGGGTGCTGTGGGGTTGGGGCGCTGTGGGGCAGCGGGCAGTATGGGGCACGGGGCCCTGTGGGGCACAGTGTGCCATAGGGTGTCAGGGTTCTG
>NW_028185927.1:7123889-7142464 GCF_003343005.1 Rhea americana
CCCGGCGAGCCAGGTGAGTGCGGCCCCGCGTCCTCCCGCGCTCCGGGGCCGTCTGTCCGTCCAGTCCCGCCGTCCCCTAGACGGTGGGAGCCGTGCGCCGGGCCCCCTCCGGCGGGGCGGCGCCCGGGCCTTCCTGGGGCCGCTGTCAGGTGCCGCCCGGCCCGGCCCGGCAGCGCGGGGCAGCGCCAGCGGCGCTGGCCTGGCCTGAGTACCGCGAGCCCGGTCCTCCCGCCCGGGCGGAGCCGCCGCGTCGGGCTCCCGGCGGAGCGCGGGGGCCGGCCGCGGGCGCGGGCTCTCCTCGCTGCCTGGCCCGCTCTTTGCCCCCCGAAACCCCGGAGCGCTCCGGGGTGGTGGTGTTCCCGGCCYGGGTTCCCTCTTCTCCCCGCTGCTCCTTTCTCTCCGCGCTGCCCTCGGGGAGCTGGGCCGGGTCAGTTGTCCTCCTTTCGAAGTGAAGCCCTCGCTCTGGTGATGGCTTGAGTGCCTCACAGCCGGGGGTCGGGAGCGAGAAGAAATCGGGAGCCTGGCCGAGCGCAGGGCAGCACGGAGGTGCTCGCTCCCGCTGCCCCCTCCGGAGCAGCCAGGCTGTTCCTGCAGGGGCTTTGGGGCGGGCGGCAGGGACTGCCTGCCCTTTCCCTAGGACAGGAGGCTGCAGCTTCTTGGATTCCTTCTGCCTTGGGGAACTTGCACTACTGGATGCCACCAGCCCATCAGTTCGGGTGAGGGAATGTGATCTGCAAGTGCTCGCTTATCTGCTACAATGCAAAAGTGGCCAGGTTAGCTCAAACCACCGTTATCGGTGGTGGAAAGCTCGCTTGGTCGCCTCGCCGCTCGGGCGGCCTGGGGAGCACTGGTCTGTCGTGTTTGGCTGGCTCTGCTGGGGGTGTGCAGGGAACATCCTTGCTCCTGAAGGCTCGGGCTCGCTGTATGGAGGGCGGCTAGGTTTGATTTGGCCATGAGCCAAGCCCCCAGCTGAGCCCTGTCCCTGTTTCTGGCAGTTCTGACACAGCTGGGCCCTCTCCATGCCYGGAGAAGCTCCTGAGGGCCCATGAGCTGGTGGACTGGCTTCAGGGTTGTCTCAGGGATCTCATTGCTTGGGCTCTGGGCAGAGGAGCTGACAGTGGTTACTGCTGGAGAAAGCGAGATACATCCAGCTCTTCCTTTCTTCCCAGCCTGCCCCTCCCCCCGGTAACWGGGGGTGGGAAATGCCCATCAGGTCCTGAAGACCAGGTGTGCTGCTGATGCCCCCTGGCAGCAGGATGAGAGCCTGATGGAAAGGCATCCCCTCGCCCCTTCCAGGCTCTGGAGCGCCCTGTGTCGGCCCTGCCTGGCCCTTGCGGTAGGGGCAACGCGCTCGGGGTTGAAAGGGGAGGCTGCCGTAGCAGCAGGATGTTGCAAGTCCTRGAAGGGTTTGGCAGGCTGTGGAGACTGAGGACTTGAGCTCTGCCTGTACTTGCAGCTCTCTTCTTAGCCATGTGTACTGAAGAATCCCGTTGTTCCACTCCTCAACCATGCTTTTTTTCAGCATTGGCTTAATCAAAGTATTGCTCTGCAGAATAAATCTGTATGAACCTCTAGGAGAGCAAAAACCACAGACCTGGCTCCAAGAAGCAAGCACAAACTTGGTTGGAGCAGAATTCTAGGACAAGTCCATCTCTGCTTCACAGCTTTGGCCTTTCTGTATTGTTTCTCTGATACCCGATGCACCACAGATGCAAGAACAGCTGTAAGAGAAGGCTCAGACTTCTGCACACCAACCTAAAGGAGACCACAGAGGAGCTTGGAATAAGGGAAGGGAGTTGATTGACTAGCTGTGGCCCGATTAAAGACAAGGGTCMGTAACAGCACAGAAGCCTCCTTGTGGTGAAGTAGCTTGGATGTGGCAGCATGATGGTTTAGCACCTTGTTTCACGTGGTCTTTAGTCATGGCTAGGAATTGTATTACCACTGCTCTGACATCTACTATCTACAGTAGGGTACAGGGCTGGGATGTTTGGGGCTGGGATGCATGGCCGTGGGGACCAAAGTTGACAAGGGGAGGATGCAGGTTTGGCGCTTTGGGTTGTCTGAGTGGGACCTGGCCTGCAGAAGGAGGAGGGAGGACAGCATTAGGACAGGTAGGGATGGAGAAGGAAGGGAGCTCCATGCAGCCTCTGGACTACCAACCCAGCACCCACATGTGCTCCATCTGCACTGATGAGTTGCCTGGGAGCAAGCTCCACCTGGGGCCCACCAAGGCTACTCTGCTTCCACTATTGACACTGCTTTTAGGGGCAGCTGCTTCTTGCCCCTTCTCCCTGGCTGATGGTTGTCTCTGCTGAGCAGCAAGTGACATCTAGTGTCAGTTTAGGTGACAGCAACAGCTTAGGTTGGTTGGGGCTGTTCACCCTACCTCTGGACTTCTGTGACAGTTGTCAGAGATGCACACAATGGTTGCAGCTGCGGAAATGGCTCTGTGCCCTGCTTTGAGGAAGGGAGAAAGCGCCTTGCTTCTTTTTCTGTTGGACTTACCACCCTGAAGTCTGTTTCCTCCATGCCCTGAGCTGTCCTGCATGGTGCTACTGTCACAGATGGGCTCCTATAGAGAGAAACACTTCCCTTTCCAGGGAAGTTCTCTGCTGGCTCTGGGTGCTCGCAGTGAGGTGGTAAAACAGAAAGGACRAAGCCCTTACTTGTGGGGGAGCCAAGTGCGGGGGTGAGGCTGAGCACGAAGCTGAGTGTGCAGGAGGTAGACTGTGGCCTTGTTTGCTCCTTCATCCTGGTCAAGTGCGCCTGGAGACTGTGCGCTGTGCGTACTGCCCACAGGAGGTCACTGGAGAGCAGGCTGAGCTGGGTTCCCTGTCTCGGGTCTGTCTGTGGGGACTTGGGCTTCCTCCCCCATCCCCAGGACAAAGGAGAGCAGAGGCCTTTCCACCTTCTGCCTCCCCCAGTCTTCCTGGCCCTTGGGAAAAAGCTAGACCTGGAGGCCTGGCCTCTGGCAGTCTGGAGTGTGCACAGTCTTGATCTCCAATGACTTTTCTTCTGTCTTCCTTCAGGATGATCCAGCGGCACCAGCTGGTGCAGTCTGTGCTGCAGGAGCTTCAGGAAGCCACTGAATGCTTTGGTCTGGAGGGCCTCACCAGTGCTGTGCTGGAGGCCGAGAGGACCCTGTCATCTTTCTCCCTGCCTAGCTATTGTGGGAGGCAGCTCCAAGAGGAGCTGGAAGTTGACTGTGTAGCCCGGAGCCTCTATCCTGAGGATGCCCCAAGCAACATGCTACCTCTGGTTTGCAAAGGAGAGGGGAATCGCCTCTTTGAGGCAGCCAGTGTGCTGCTCTGGGGCAACCCCAGCCTGAGCCTGGAGCTGCAGGTGCGTACGGTGGTGGAGATGCTGCTACACAAACAGTACTACTTGAATGGCATGATTGACTCCAAAGTGATGCTGCAGGCTGTTCGCTACTCCCTCTGCACTGAGGAGTCCCCAGAGATGACCAGCCTCCCCATGGCTATCCTGGAGGCTATCTTTGATGCTGACATCAAAGCTACTTGTTTTCCTGGCACCTTTGCCAACATGTGGCACGTCTATGCTCTTGCCTCGGTACTGCAGTGTAACATCTACTCCATCTACCCCATGAGCAACTTGAAGATACGGCCGTACTTCAATCGGCTCATCCGGCCCAGGAAATGTGGCCCACGAACCTCCACGCTCCACATCATGTGGTCAGGGCAGCAGCTCTCCAAGCAGGTCTTTAAAGCACAGTATTTTGTGGCCGTGGTTGGCCTGGAGGAGCTAGAACCCACTACCCCTTTGCCAGAGCCTCCTGTCCAGCCCATGAAAACCCTGGAACTGCTGAACAGTGACCCCCAGCTGACCTACTCCAACCTGCGTGACAGGTACAGCATTACCAAGAGCACCTTCTACCGCTGGAAGCGCCAGTCTCGTGAACACCGGCAAAAAGCCGCTGCACGATTTGCAGCCAAACACTTCCTTCAGTCCTGCTTTCAAGAGGGCAATGTAATCCCCCTCCAGCACTTCCGACAAATGTTTCCAGAAATCTCCCGATCCACGTATTATGCCTGGAAGCATGAGATGCAGAGCATGGTCAATGGTGATGCCTCTGCCCTGGCTGAGGCCCCGGGGTTGCGAGAGCTTCACAGGGATGGCCCMAAAAAGGCTGATGTGGATGAGCCTGCAAATTCAGGGGGAAGCTTAAGATCTCAGAGTCCTTCCCTAGACCCCATCCAAGCAGGGATCTTCATGCAAGGAGCTAAATCCTACCTAGAGAAATGCATTTCCATGAACACTCTGGTGCCTTACAGGTGCTTCAAGCGCAGCTTTCCTGGCATCTCCAGGTCTACTTACTACAACTGGCGAAGAAAAGCAATCAAGGAGAACCCGAACTTCAAACCCCCCCAGCCTCCTTTGGATAACCAGAAACCTCTAGTGATAGGAAAGCAATTCCTGCAGTTGAAGCCAAGCAGCTTACCTGTTAGGAAGAGGCTGAATGGACACCAGCCAGCCCTCAGGAGTCTCCTGCAGCTCAAACCCTCTCTGTGCTGGAGAAAGCGGCTGCGAGAGATGGCCAAGAGGCAAGTCCAGCAGTGGCGGCTGCCATTCTGCAAGTTCCGCCTGCGCTACCCGTCTCTCTCCTCCACAGCCTACTGGTTTTGGAAGGGCAGCAGCCGGGCGCTCAGCAAGCATCGCCTGCCCTGGACCAGCTCCTGCCAGCCATTGAAACAGGTTACTCCCCTGGTACCTCAGAGGGCTGAGGCAAGCCTCAAGCCCCAGCTCCAAATGGGGATGGCTACCAAGCGTCTAGACAAGCTGGCACCGGCCACTCCGTACAACGCCACCATTTCAGGCTACGCCATGTCAGAAAGGGCCAACAGCCGGATGTTTGTGATGGATGTGATCGCCACTGCCCAGTTCAAGGCACAAGCCAAGCTGTTTCTGCAGCAGCGCTTTGAGTCGAAGACCTTCCCCACCTACAAGGAGTTCAGTGCCCGCTTCCCTCTCACGGCTCGCTCCACCTACTACATGTGGAAGCGTGCCCTGCACGATGGGCTGACACTCGTGGATGCGTGAGCACCACTTGCCGGCTGGCTGGGCCACAGCTTCTCCGCTGATGTGTCCTTTGGTTCTCTGGTGGGGTGTCCGGGCCATAGCCCTGTTCTAGGTTTTGTTCCTGTTTGGTTTTGTTTTGTTCCTAGTCTCTGGTTTTCTTTTGTGTGGTTCAATCAGGTTTGAGAGCATCTGCACAGTGCCTGTTCCCAGAGATGGGAGGAGTGGAAGGAAGGCACTGGTCTGTCTGAGCTGCCCCGAAGGAGAGGGGCAGAGTGGTTTTGCCCTCTCCTGGTGCTCAGAGGGTGAGTGGGGGAGACAGTCCTGTGCAAGTGTCACAGGATGATGCCAGCCTCTAGTCTGTAGTTGAGACAGGACTTGAAGGCCTCTCTGCCCCAGGTGTGTGATTGAAAGAGTAATATGGATGTGTAGAACCAAGCTTGGAGGTGCCCAGCCTCCCCTTGGCAAGCACAGTAGCGTTGATCAAACTGGGTGAGGAGAGATCTCAAAGAGGGCCTAGCTTCAGGGGAGCAGCATCTTTGATCTGCTTTATTCCTCCTAGCTAGTGAGAACAAAGGCTTAACCAAGCTGACATCAGTGCTGACCCCAGGTTTTCTGACCTTCAGTACCTGCCTCTGCCCTGATCTTCCCCAGAGGGACCAGAGGCTGGTAGAGGAGAGGGTTTGTTCTTGTCCCCGTTGTAGCCTGCTGGGGTTACGCTAGGTTCCCATGCTAAGCTGGGAGCTGGTATCCTTTGTAGGTGCTAGAGAAACTGTTCCTGACCCTTCTGCTCTTGCAGCAGTAACTTCTTTCATGTGAACCTTAACTTTCTCACAGCTGGCATCTGCCTTATTTTCTTTGGCTCCTTCTTCCCAGCTGCCTGGGAGAAGGTGTCAGCCTACTGTGGGATAGAGAGACCAAAGCTTGTGGGTCCAGAGTCCCTGCTTTCCCTGAGCCATACTGCAAGCTGAACACGATGTGGGCATCTCCTTGCAGCAAGCCAATGGCAAATGTGGAGGCATATGTCTGACTTGTAAGAATTTAAAGCAATAAAGACTCTTCCACTCCCAGTCCTGTGTGGTGTCGCATTCTTGAAGGTGTGCTGCTGGGGCGAGGATTCTTCCCCTCCTGTCTGTGAGGTGCCCTGCGTGCACCTTAGCCTGTGCTACTGTGAGGGCTCTTTCCTGCTTGCTCAGACTGGCATGGCCATGTGGTGACCGACTGTTTGCCAAGGCTGTCTCCAGGCTGGGCCGGGCTGCAGAGGACAACTGCCTGGCTTAGCTTCTCTAGCTGCTGCACCTGGCCTGTGGGGCTTGGCTGCTGCTGTGGGTGGGGGGTGTACTGCTGGCCCTAGACCCCCCCTTCCACCTCCTTCCCATTAAAATCAGCATCTCCTAGGATGCAAATGTATCCTGGAGTCCAGCCGGGGCATACCACTGCCTGGACATTGTCATTCAGGAATGTTTTTGCTGAAGCAAATTGCCCATTGAACCTCCAGGTCAGAGCTGCCTTCCGCACGTCGCAGCGATGGCTCAGCCGGGGTTAGCGCCCGGATGCCTCTGCTCTCCTTGGCCACCCGCTGAGGAGCGGCAGTTCCCACCAGCAATCCCTAAGAATGACTCCCTGCACGTYGTTCTGTGCAATTTCACCCTGTCTCTGCTGCTCTTGTCTCCAAGGTTGCTCGTTTTGCTTTATTCTGTATTTCTAAACTCTCCTGATTTTTGTCTCATTAGCAAATGTTGTCCCCTCTCCAGCAACCCAAGCTTGCTATGGAAAACATTGAATAATATCAAGCCCTGCACTGATCCTCGAGGATCCAAAAGACAAAATGCCTGAGAAAGGGAGAACTGAARAAGCTCCTCCAGGAGGCAAGAACCGCATCTTTCTGGTGCAGTTTGCAAGCGGTGACCGGATGCTCTCCCTGAAAGCTGCGATTGCAGGTGGCGAACGGGGCCCGGGCAGATGTCGCGTGGCCACGCCGCTGTTTCCAAGGGCTGTGCAAGGCGTCGGGGAGCCCTGCCTGCGCTGCGCCCCTTCGTCCCGCACAGCTGCCGCCTCCTCCTTTTTGTTATTTCTGACATGCATTTTTTTTCTTTAAGCTCAAGCAAATCTCTGGAGCCCGTGCTTTCCCCGGCTGCCGTGGCTCCTTGCCCTTCTGCCTCTCCGTTCTGCTCCGGGGGCTGCAGCAGGCGCTGGGTGCCTGTAAGAAGTGGTTCAGCAGCAGTCTCCGTGCTGCTGCCTCAGATTTCCATTTCCCCGTGTTTCCCTTCGTTTCCCTTCAGGCTCGTTTCCAGCTAATTTCCTCATTTGCATGATGCTCCCGCACAGCCCCCTCCGTCCCCTTTACAACATCGGCAGCCACTCGGGCTGCAGGGGAAAACGCTCTTTTATTCTGCTGGCCCCATAGCAAGTCTTCCCCCTTAGACATGCAATTTAAAAAGACCCAAGAGACGAGCTGGGATGCCGGCGCAGATTGGGACGGGGGCTCCTTCCTGCTACCGCGGACCCCGGGTACGGCTCGGGACGCCTGCGGGGGCGAGAAGGGCTCCCGGCTGCCCGGGGCTCTGTGCATACCGCGCCGGGCCCCGGGCGCTGCTGCGGGTGGGCGTGCGTCCGGCCCCGGGGCGGGTTTGCAGCTCGAAGCGTGGCAATCCCTCTGCTTTTAGTCRGAGCAGCTCCAGGAATTCAGACTTAGAATAAAACTCTTCCCGTCCGAACCCCGCTGTGCTCCCTGCGTGAGGAGCCCGCTGCAGCTCCGGGCACAGCTCTTTGCCMGTTCTCCTGCCCTGCTCATGTATTCGCAGGGACAAACCACCCAGGAAGGCTGACTGCATGCAGGGGAGGGGAACGAAACCCATCCCTCGACTGCTGGACGAGGTTGCCCCTAGCCTCTCCTCTCCAAGCCACCTCACGTCTTCTGGACCCCCCGGTCCTTCCCTGTGAACTCACACTCTGCTCCATAGTCATAAGCAAGGCCTGGTTGTTCATTCCTGTTGTTCCTATATTTCCAACCCTCTKTAAGTATATTTTATTTTGTACTTCTACTATACACAGAGCAGACTGAACTCAAATGATGCTCCAGTCTCCCTGCATAATTCTTGTCCACCCACATGCAGCAAGAGGCCTATGCTACCATGCTGTTGCCGGTGTTAGCCTCTTGCTGTGATCTACATTGCTGTACATCTCCCTCTGAGCTGCCCAGACACCAGCTGGATTATGATTTCCTTAGRGAATTGCATAAATGTCTTCAGGTTTAAGTGTTTTCAGCACTCCCGGAGCAGCATGCAAAGCTCACCTCCTTGCTATGCAGCTCCGTGTTATCATACTCTTTTTTTTCCTGCTCTTTTATTAGCTCTTCTATGTTATAAAACATAATGGGAACCTTCAGAACAGCTTCTGAACAGGTCTCTGATGTGCTTCTCTCCTGTATGGCTCAAGTACAACAGAAATCGCAGACATTAACATGCTTCTGTAGGATGATATGCACATTTGAATGATACACAGCTCGAGGAACATGCTGAGCCCCTTATGGAGGTGGCTACAGTGCGCGCAGAAACCCCGGGAAGAGGGTGAGGGGAATTCAGGGTCTACCTAGAGCTGCTATCCAGGGGGAGAAGGAGARGTAAGGGGAGGAATGGCCAGGRCGCGGGATTATAAGGTGGGATATTGGGAGAAGGGTGGCATACGGAGCAGCAGGATGAGGCTGGGCAGGTTCCTTCAAAGCTAGCTCTTGGGGCAGAACCATTGCCCTCATGCCCACCTCTGAAGCACTTGTGTTGCTGACAACACACAAGGAAACAAAAGAAAGGTGTAAGGAAGGGAACGTGCTGTTTCCTCWTCAGCAGAAGTGCTTGGATGGACGGACATACCCCTCTCCAGGGTGTGGAAAGAGGTGTGTTGGGGGGGGGGGTGTCACCCCCCCCCTGTATCTTCTTGTCCTCCCTCCAAGCCTTCTCCCTCTCTGGATCTTGTCCCCTCGCAAACATCACTCACAGCCCCACGTTACGTCAGCCTTTCCTTGCCATCCTTCTCTGTGCGCAAGCTGCTGCCCTAGCGCCGAGAGTGGTGTCCTTCGGGCTTCCGGGGAAGCAGCTGTGGCAGCAGACCGACCCTCTTCTCCTGAGGGATTCCCCAGCAGTGGCGGTGACTGGGCTCATGTTTCTCACATCTGTAGGCAAGGGGCAATGCTTGGGAGCGGTGCCTTTGCCCAGCAAAGCCCCGATCTACGGTGAAACCTGGGAGGTCTGGGCAGGACTCCCTCTGCTTCCCCCCCCCCCCMCMCCYCCCTTCCCTGACCCTCCTAGGTCGCTTCTTGGGCAGAAATTCCCACTACAAGTCTTTTGAATGTCCAAGCACCGGGGGACGCCAACCTGAGTGGGGCTCCGAGTTGYAGTTATCATGATTGTCATTATTATCACTTGAGAAAACCTTGATGTCTTTCCCTTCAACAAGCTTCAACAAGTCAAGTGACTGTGCACAGCTGCTAGACTGTGGTTCTCCTTGATTCTCATGTGGAAGGGGCAGATGATCAGTCTAGTGGCAGGGCCAGCCCCCAGCTAGCTTGGATCTGGAGTGTCTCTGCAGAGGGGATGCCGAGGGCACCCTGGAGCATGCCCTTTAATCATGTCTATGCTGTGCCCTCCTGCTTCGTTGCAGCTGAAGGGCCAGGTACCTCCCCACGGCACTCAAATGAAAACACTGTCCTTATCACAGAAGTCCTGAAACYACACCATGACCCTGGTCTCCCAGAAGAGTGATGATTCCCTGGTGCATTATCCCCTCTCCTCCCCGCACGCCTCCTTCATGGCATGGGTGAAGCCTGGGAGATAACTGATGGATCTCTTTGCGGCAGGCCTGGGAGGGGAAACAGGTGCCCTGGYTGTGGTGGAGGTGGTGCCACCAGGCTGGCAGCAGCGTGACGCATCACTTTTGCACCTCTTCCATGGGAGAAACGTGTTCGCCCTGGTCCCAGCACCCAGGTCGGTGCTGAATTTCCTGCCAGTGGTTGGCATCATTCCACAACATCGGGGAGAACAGGGGTCTGTCTGTTGTCTGTCTGAAAGGGGAAAGAGCCTGCGCAGGGCACCCGAGCCTGGGTCCTCCTGTGCAAGTAGCCCTTGCAAGTACCGGCGTCCTGTGCTCCACAGGAACGCTCGATCCCAGGAGGGCTGGCTGCTGGGGATGGCGTCGACGTGCGGGTGGCAGCTATACGTGGCCCCCTTTGGAGAGATAAGCGATCAGTGCTACGACGACCCCGACGTACACTCCTGTGCCAATGGTTATGGAGAGCGCAGCGAGGAAGAGAGCTCGTCGGGAGGCTGAACTGGCCAGGTGGAAATCTCCTTTGGAGACAGCCTTACTGGTCTGCAAAGAGAAGGCAACGTGTAAGGGGCTCGTCACACAGCCTCGGCCTCTCGGACTGGGAGAGTCGGGCGTGCGAGCTCTGCGGGGAGCGGGGTGGCTGGTTCCAAGCGGGGGAACAGCACCGTCAGCTCGATTTTATGCCCACAGCGCACTTCTGTGCACGCTGAATTTCAGGCCTAAGGGGAAAGGAATTATATTTGGATAGTTTCTTTCATTGAAAGGAACATGCCCCGGGGTCTTGCAGCCTTAAACTGTACCATATGGAGCGGGATGGTTGCTGTGGTTTTTAGGGAGTGAATGCAGGTATTTTGCAGAGGAAACTGCCTTTGCTCTGCTTTCAGGTGGAGTTTTGGAAATGTTCATTGCTTATGACRGCACCAGTTTGGCCTTTTTGTCTGTCTGTGCATAAGGGCATGCACGGAGCTGTGCCTGTGCAGAGGCTGGGGCTGCAACTTGTCTCGTTCAACTGCAGCAGCTCGGGCGTCCAAACGGACACTCATGAAAACAGGCACTTCCAGAGGGCTGCTCCTTCGTCCGAAGAGAGGAGKCTCAGATTAGCAGCTGCCTCTCTGTGCTGACTTGAGTAGGGCCCTAAACAAACTGCTGCATTTTTCGACTCCTAAATTATCACAGATTGAATCCTAATCTTGTTACTTTGCAGCACTTTGCAAACAGACTTTGATGCTTTGAGTGGGCTAACTGGGAAGTCTGCTGATGCTCCGTGCTTTTGCTGGGGTCTCTATAGTTATAAAGATCTCAGGAAGAACACTGACTATATCTTGGAGCCATGGCTTATATGATTTTTCAGCACACAACTGCGTCAGCTGCTCTCTCCTGGCCACTTCATCGCATGAAGGCCGTGAGAGGCAGGGAAGCACGGTGGGATGGACAGCAAGGGGCCCAGAGGGCCAGGATGGCTCAGCACAGGGGTGCCACAGACACGTTTCCCTGCATCTCCTCTTCTTCTGCCTGCAGATTTTGTCTCAAAGGGCACCAGAAGCTTTGGCCATTTGTCTGCACACTCCGGATGCCTGGGAGCTCAGCCAGAGCCATGAGTAGGCTGCTGGACTTCCGCAAGTCAAGACAAATGGTTGGTTCACCTGGGCATTGCCTCTGTGGTATGGACCAGATACCAATATACCCTGTGAGTGGCACCACGAAGGGGACTGGGTGCCATCCCTTTTGACATGAAGGAACAGGAGACCATTTAATGAAATATTTGTGTGTGTCTACACACATAAAGAACAAATCTGCAGAAATTACTACCAGCCTGCAGGGGCTCATCTATATGAATACCTGCAGCAGATCTACAGGAACTTCAGGCAGGATCACGGATTTGCAGGGATCAGCCTGGATCTGGGTATTGCAGCACTGGGAAGTTATTCTTTCAGCCAAAGACYTTGGTACTGCCTCATCTCAGAGCGAGGACGCCAGACAGTTTGGTCAGTTGGCCTGGCTATAYTGATACTTTATTTTGTCTGCATCTGGTTCTCAACTGAAACCTATTTAGACTCATAGAATCAGTAAGGTTGGAAGGGACCTCTGGAGATCATCTAGTCCAACCTCCCCGCTCAGCAGGGTCACCTACAGCATGGTAGACACGGTTGCATCCAGGCGGGCCTTGAAGAKCTCCAGAGAAGGAGACTCCACAACCTCTCTGGGCAACCTGCTCCAGTGCTCCGTCACTCTCACAGGGAAGAAATTCCCCCTCACGGTCAGAGGGAACTTCCTGTGCTTCAATTTCTGCCCATTGCCTCTTGTCCTGTCACACGGGACAACTGAAAAGAGTTTGTCCCCGTCCCCTTGACACCCTCCCTTCAGGTACTTGTCCACACTGATCAGATCCCCCCTCAGTCTTCTCTTCCCCAGCTCTCACAGCCGTTCCTCACAGGGCAGGTGCTCCAGCCCTCTGATCACCTTCGTAGCCCTACGCTGGACTCTCTCCAGTAGCTCCATGCCTCTCTTGTACTGGGGCTGAAGGGCAAAGCCTCTGCTCTCCCTGCAGAGGCTGTGCAGCAGTCCAGGAGCACGAGGCACCCTGTGCCTCAGCCCTCAGGGGTCCAGGCATCACGCGGAGGGGAGCCTCAGAGGCCAGGAAGGTGCCCGCTCCCCTCTGAGCGGTCTCCGTGGCTCGCGGGACCCTTGCTCCAGCAGCTCAGCGTAGCTGAGCACACGCGGCCGAGTGCAGGAGCCAGCCTGCAGCATCTCTTACCCCTTGGGAGAAGTAGAAGGCAGCGATGCCCAGGGGCCAGAAGCAGCACAGCATGGAGAAGAGGGCCAGGCCCAGGTGGTCCCGGGGAGGAAGCATCAGGAAATGGTCCTCGCTTTCACTGTCACTGGAGGAGTCGCTCTGCAAAACAGATGATTAATTCAGGGCCAGCGCGGGGCTCGGGGCTGCCTCCCCGGGGAACATCAGGCAGCTTGTGCGAACGCCCCTCGCCGCTCGTGGGCCTCCACGCCCCACCAGCAGGTCCATGAGCCACCCGGGAGCTGAGCTGGCCCTGCCATGCTGTCAGCGTCCCAATGACCTCGCACAAGTTGCGGCCCCATCGGACCCTCCTCCTCCTCCAGCCTGCCCTGGGCCCTCCCCTTGCGGCTGCTGCTCTCTCCTAGCCCCAATACTATTTCTTACGCTTATGACCTGCAAATTCAAAGAATGACTTCCCAAAATATTTTGTCATCTCAGCCTTGTTTGATAAGAAAACACGTAGCTCAACAAATTCAAAAACGGAATGGATTCTCAGCTCCCTGCCAGCGTAAATGCTGAGCTTGCTTGGCGGGGGCCTGGGATTTCCCTGGGAGATATTCTTAAACTGAAATGTCTCGAGCTTTGGTGGAACTGGTTGTTTGTCAGCTTAAACAAACTTAAACAAAATGCCTTAGCCACAGTAGGGACTAGGAGATCGATGTCTTGCTAAACTAATTTAGAAAGTGAGGGAAAGCGCTTGAATTGGAGCCTCCACCCCAGTGGTGATTTGCCCTGGTGTCCTGGCAATTGCACCTCTCAGGATGGCAGCAGTGGTTTTGCCCGCATGCGGGAACTCTTGTCCAGCAGACCAGCCTGGACACGACAGGCCCCTCCGGGAAAGGCTCACGGAAGTGGGCAGAAACCATGTCAGTCCGAAAAAGCCATATTGCCAGTATCTAAACCAGCAGAACTGTGCCAGGTCATCAGATGTGCGCTCTAGCAGGCTCTGGGGACCCTCTCTGACCTCGGGGTCCTGGGGGAGGTTCCTGGCCCCTGCACCACCAGCCAGCTGTGGGGATGCAACGGCAGCGTGAGGCTGCTTTGCCAGCTCTTACTCTTCCTTTGCAAGGTTCACTCTGTCTTTWTATATTAAGCTTTTTCATGATTGCTGGCATCAGACTTGTGAATTTTACTGCTGTTCAACATAGTTGCTATCTCCCATTAATTCCAGTAACACATAAGCCCCAAGCTGTCCTCGTCAAACCCTGCGTTATCCGCGGGGTCTTGCAGAGACTGACCCATCTCCYGTTCTCCCCTGGGGGGATGCAACCCAGCTGCCATCAGGGAAGCTGACCTCCTTCCGAGGTCTGCAGTGAGGAGAAGGGAGTAGAAATTACACGGAGAAAGAAGAAACATTAGATGCACAGAGGAAGACTGCTTAGATAGAAAAGGGTCTGGGAGGGAAGCTATGGGAAATGAGAGAAGGGAAGGGAAGGGTCAAGAACACAGAATAAATGACCAAGAATTTGGCTCAATGGCCACAATTATCAGAGAAGGATTTGGTGCTATTCCACCCTTGCAGAGCTCACCTCATACTCCTGGAGTTCCTCCTCCTCCACCTCGTAGGACACAGTTTGGATGCGGATGTCACTCTCTACCAGGCATGACCCTTGTGTGTTGCATCCATCAGCACCTTCAGATGAGGCCTCTTTGCTTTCCATAAAAGTGGTCTCACAGCTTTCTGTCTTGCTGTCCTTGGCCTTGAGAGTGGTCTCATCCTTCACAAGGATAAAATTGGGSCCATATAAGGCTTCAACAGCCAGCTGCAGGGAACTGGCATCCAGCAGCTGGTGAGTCCTGGCACYGCCAGTGTTTTGGAAGATGTAGGAATAGAGTTTCCCCTGGCAGCGATGACTGGGGTAGTCCTGGCTGTGATGCTGGTGGTAAGAATAGCCACTGTGAAGGTGCCCATTGGCCTTGGCCAAGAGAGGGTTCTGGAGCTCGCGCRCGCTCTCCATCCTGGCGGCGGGTGGGGAGGGTGGTCCTGAGCATGCAGAAAGAGCAGGAACAAGGAGGTTGTTATTTCAGCAAGGCAAGGAAGAAGAAAAGCCTGTTGCCCGTGCGGAGGTGATGTCAAAATGAAGCTAATGGGAACAGTAGGATGTGGCAATGCTAGAGAAAATTAGATCCTTCCCCCTTCCACGGCTCGAACACTATCTCAGCAAACCGAGTATCTCCTCATCTCTCCCCGGCTGGTGGTAAGATAAGGACGCAGCCATGCAACAAGATGATCTGATTCAGACTGGATTAAGACGTGGTTTTGCTGTATCTATAATGCATCTTGAGAAGCCACGTGCAGGCTGAGAGGAAAAGACCTACTACATCGTTTACGCTGGTTCTCAATTGTGCTGCTACAAAGGTAGCAGACAGCACAGCAGCAGATAAGGCGCCGGCGTCTACTTGAGGGGCCTTCCTGACTTCCCAAAGTGGAGGCGCGCACTGAATTACAGCCCTCCAGGCRTTACACATTCAGCTAATGGCTCTCACAGATGAAGGATGTTTTCTAGGCTCTTTCAAGGCTGAGCCGGGGCTCAGGGGCAGCTAGGAACGGAGGAAAGGCGGGAGGCTGGGCTGGGGACRGTCTGGGCAGCGTCTTGGCTGGGGTGCCGGCTCAGGGAGTACTGGCCGCAGCCAGCTACACAGAGGAACAGAGGGGTGCACAGGGGAGAGCCCCGGGGCTTGGTCCGCGTCGAAATTACGGCAGATTGAGCAGACAAGCATCCCACCAGCCCTTTACTTAAAGCAGCTCAACCCCAGGGCACGGCTGGTGGCCACGCAGCCCCAGCGCTGGGCCATCAGCTTCAGACGACCCTGAGTCCGAAGCGGTCCCCACGTACGAAGGCATTTTGTCCACACTTTCTTCCTCAGGAAAATCTACCTCCCTGTTTCCCCAGACTGCTGAAACACGCTGTTTGTAACAGCAGCGCTGCTTTCACATGGAAATTTCTGAGATGAACTATTCCAAGCCCTCTCCTTCTGAGCAGCGYTTGCTGTTTTGGCTCTCCAACCTCCCCCCGCCTTGGCACGAAGAYGGGGTGCGGTGAAATACCACAGTCCCCGGGAGACAGACACGATTCCCTGGCGCTGCTCGTCCCCGAGCGCCGGGTCCGCGGCAGCCCCCGGCAGGCGCCCAGCTCCGGGCGTTGGCCACCCCAKCGCCGCGCACCCCCAGCGCCACCTCCTCCGTGGAGACCTCCGTGGTCGCTTCCCCCGCGCTACGTCGGGCAGCAGGGACACGCTTCCACCGCGGTCCCTGCGGCACGCCAGTCCTTCCAATAGACGGCACATCACCTTGGGTTTTAATCCATCCTCGGGAAGAAAATACAAATAAAGGCGTTTGAGGGGAAGGCGCGAGAGCGTGAAGAGCCCAGTCACCTCCCAGGCGACTCCGGCCGCCAGGTTTTTTCCATGCCGCACAGGTTTTGGTGCGGTATCCAGCTTTAAGTGTCCCGGTCCATGGGCTTTTTTTGGCAGCGGTTGCCACGTTTTGGAAAACGAAGCCGTTCAAAACCAGTCCTGTGTTGCTAAAACGCTGGCTGTTTCCGCGAAGGCCGTGCACATCCGCGTCCCCAAAACCATCGCCTGCTTCCCCCAGTCTCTCGCCTTACTAACGAAAACAGATACGGCAGACGGCCGCTAGGATTTTTCGAAGTCTTTACGGGAAGGGCACATTCGCTGCTTCCCTTCGGGTCTTCGGGAGCGGAGCTGGGGCGGGGGAAGGCCGCGCGGCAAGGGCAGCCGCCCGCCGGGGCGCGGGCGGGAAAGGGGCCCGGGGCAGCCTGCTCGCCCACGCTCCCCGCGCCGGCCGCTCCGTCTCCTGGCAGAGCCGGGAAAGCCGAACTACGCCGTTTACTCCAAGTTTCTCGAAGCAAGTGCACGAAAGGAGCCAAGATAAGGCATGAAARTAAAGACGTTCCTAATTCACCTGTGGGCTTCACGCGCCCCGTCTCTCCGCATTGCTTCCCTGCTGGGCCGGTCCGGGCTCCCACAGGACCAGCCGGGAGTGTTTGCCCCCCACGTGGAAGGTCCGTGCACTGCTGGCAGGGGTGGGCAGCCCTCAGTGGGACCCTCAGCACAGATGCTGGCTATGGTAAGTCCATTTAAGGATAAATTAAGTAGCTTTTCCAGGAGTCAATCATAATTTAATTGCCATGTCACACAAACACTCCGCACTGCTTCCCGGGCTCGTTGGCAGGTTGTGATGCACGGCAGGTCCCCAGACTCCCGAGCGAGAAGGTTGGCCCATCCTGGCCAAAGGCTTTCCCTTCGGGCCGGCGCTGAGGGATGCCGCAGGCTCAGGGAGCAGGGCCCCGCTGCGTGCCAGCTCTGGCCGGGGTGGAGAGCAGGAGACAGCACGCACAGCCGTTCCCCACCCAGCTCATGAGAAGCGGCGTTGTGGATGGGCTCAGCTGCTGTAGCCAGGGCTGGGCAGAGCCGAAGTGCAGGACTCTTCGTGTCGGAGATGTCCCCACGGCCAGTGCCCAGCCCCTCTCCAAAGCTCTCAGGAGATGCTTTGGGTCTTCTGGACTGAGGTCCAAGTCCTGCCAGACACCCAGGGAGGCAACATCTCTGCCTGCGGCCATCCACGTTTGCCATTCTGCCTGAGAGAAAAGCAGCTGGCAAGGCTGGCAAAAAGCAAACGCAAAGAATACTAGAAGGAAAGTTGGCATTTGGAAAGAGAATAACAGGGATTAAGGAAGGGCTGTGAAGGGTCATGGACCATGTAATTAGAGGGGGCAGACTGGGCCATCTCAGCCATAGGAATAGCGTAACGCTGTCAGTACTCATAAAAAGCCATGATTTTTGGAGACGAGATCACCCAATGCTTAGGTTCAGCTCGAGCTGAGATGGAAGTGCTTTTGCTAGACCAACAGACATTGCTGCAGAGAAGAGACGTGCTCTCGTGAGCACCCAAGCTCGTCTGCATATACTTAGTCTCCAAGTTGCTGCTCCTGTTTCAGACTCCTGGACAATGTGCCTGATTACAGAGCTGTTTTTCCCAGGGGTGTCAATTAGACTAACGAGGCCGTCCCTGCAAAGGCTGCCTTGCCAGGAGCACGAGGCAAGGAGGCTGGCGGGTGATGAAGCAGAGAGGTGACACGGTGGGAGGGCAGCTTTGCGCAAGGGATGGTGACGGGGCATCAATCCGGGGAGCTGTGGCCACCAGAGAAACAAAAGGGCACCGTGCGGAAGGGGAATGGTCAGCCAGAGACAGAGGGGAGGGAGGTCAAAGCACCCTCCGAGCCAGGCACGTAGCGGGGCTCTAGCCCCCAGGGTGGAGAAGAAAGAGATCGGGGAGCTGCTGTACGAGAAAGAGTCCGAGAGAGCTTGGATGGGAGGAGGAGGGTGCCACAAACCCACGGACACAGGCTAGCGGAAGGATGGCTGAGAGCGTTCACGATGAAGAGCAGTAATTCACAACTTCGATCAAGCCTGTTTGACGGAGCTGGAGAGGAGCGAGAAAAGTGCCTGCTCTCGTCGCCTAAGAGGCAGAGCCAGCGCTGCAGCCCGGGGCTCCCTAAATCGCTCTGAGAATCGGGAGGCAATGCGCTGCTTTTCAAGGTTCACAAGTCAAATTGGGCAATTTCCAGGTAGAAATCGAGTCTTTAGTCTCCCTGATGGAAACATTTCTCTGCAGCAGAGCTTCAACCYGGCTGTGCTCAGAGCTAAGGCATTACTCCTGACGGTGAGACACGGCAAATCCCTGCCCAGCGCAGGGGGGGAAGGAGCCGGACAGCGTCGGGAGACGCCATGCAACAGGCTCTGCTCGGACGCTGCCTCTCCGCTGCCCGACCTCGCCGCCCCACTGCAGACCRGTGCGGACAGGCTGCCCTGGGGCCCTGGGGAGCCCGGCTCCAGGCGAGCAGCATTAACCCCATCCTTCCAAAATGCTAAAAAAAAAAAAAAACAAAATAAACAAACAAAA
>NW_028185927.1:7142891-7145142 GCF_003343005.1 Rhea americana
TTTTTAGCAGGAGAGGCACAAACAAACCGAAGAAGCGGGTAGCAGGCGTTCCCGCGGGCTGTCCTGGGGGCGAGGGGGGGTTCCCTCGGCACCGCGGAGAGGGCTGCGGCGCCGGGCGCTCCTCGGGGGCCACCAAAGCGCGGCAGGGCAGCGCGGTGGCCGAGGACGCAGGGAAGGCAGCCGGCGTCGGCAGCGGGGAGCGGGCAGCCCGCTGGCGGGGGCAGGAGGGCCCCGAGCAAGGGCCAAAGCAGCGCGTGGAGAAAGCCAAGGCAGACCCGGCCGAGAGGATCGGCTCAGCCTGGAGGTCCCGCACGGTCGTGTCGAGCAAGACGGCYGCCAGGACCGGTGCGGGCAGGGACCGAGATGCAGCCAGCCCTGCGAGACCGCTCGGCCCTGCAGCGGGCTGGAGCAGCGAGCCCTACGGAGGGGTTTCGAAGAGCACATCACGCCAGCCAGAAACGCTCCATTGCTCCATCGGAGGCTTTTTCCTGTTATTATCTGGGGGACACACAGGATCTGGTATTTTTCTGCTGGGAGGCAGGGGAGCAAGTTTGGCACGGGAGGCTGCCCAGGCTGCCGCTCCGTCTCCAGCCCTTGGAGCCTGGGGGACCACTGGGTTAAAACTGCTCATCTCAGCCCAAAACGCCACGCCAGGGCATGCGGGACCTGGGAGAGGGGAATTCAGCATCTGCCACAGAATCCGTATCCTTGGCCTGGGGAAATGGAGTCCAGGCTTCAAACCTGCCCTTGCTCCGCTCGGAGCTGCCCTAAGGAAATCCCGCGGCAGCCTGCCCGTGATACCGTCTGGAGAGCACCAGGAAAGGACCAGCGCTCTGGGAAGCAACGGGAGAGGGGAAACGGCATCCTACCAGCAATGCACTACGCCRGCTTAGAAAGGTCCACGTGCGCGGGCTGCCGTGGACCAGCCTCCCGGGACCCGGGGCTCCGGGAGCCCCAGGGCAGAGCAGCCCCCGCCATGCCYGGCTCCCCGCGCGGGTGCCCACCCTGACACCGAGCCCGGGCCGCCAGGAGCACCCCACAGCACCTCAGGGTCCACCAACAGGAGGTTATTGCCACGACGTTCTTGCTGCTTGTGCTTGCGGACTGTAATTTTACCCACGGCTGATTTTCCTGAGCTACCGGCAACRCTCTTCAGTTCCTTGCCAGGATTACTCCCGCACCGCTTACACCCAGCCTTGTACTGAACCCTTCTGCCCTGCGAGCTCTGCTTAAAGCGTGCCAGTGCCCAAGCGGCTCGTAACCGCCCCGAGGGCCAGTGCCTGCTGCCGCCCGCCTCCTCCCACCGCCCTGCCCCTCTGCCCCCGCCTGCCCTCCTCCAGCTCGGGGCTCCCTGCACCGCGCTCGCTGCGCAGGGGCTCCCAGCACTCCTCTGCAGTTCCCACGTCTGATTCGTTTGCCAATAACCTGCTCTCTTTAAAAACGAACTTGTGCTGCGGACAGGGCACGTTTCCAGCTTGCTTTTCCGAATTCCAACTTCCCAACCGCAGCCCACGTTTCTCACGGGGGCAGCAAGCTGCTCCCCGTTCCGATGGGCAAGCAGAGAGAGAGGAGGCCCAGGCACGGCGCGGCCAGAGATCTGTCGCCTGGATAGGCGAGTCTCCAAAAAATACGGTTTGGGGTCAAATTCCGCGACTGGTTCTGGCTTCCCGGAGKGCGCCTGAGGTGTTTGCTCAGAGAGAGGCTCCTTTCCAGGCGAGGCACGCCGGCACGCGGGGCAAGCAGAGCCCCCCCGCGCTGGCCGCCGCGGCTCCCGTGCTGCCGTTTCCGCTTTACCGACAGCAGCAACCGCAAGACAGCTCGGGGGAAATCTGTAAAAGACTCCCCCCCCACCCCGCCAGTGCTGTGGCTTGGTACCTCAGCTGGAAAAGTCAATCACTTGCCCACTGCTAATTGTACAGATAATTGGCCAGAAATACCGGTTCGAAGTCTTGCCTAGTATGACCCTGGCAGAGCAGTGAGGAAAGGTTTGTGCTCGAGCGGTGCCCCACAGTCCCTGGCTTGGTCACAGGGCTCCGGAAAACAGGCAGAAAAGAGAGAAACCTGCCTGCTTTGGAGCAAATGCCTGCAGCAGAGCTGGTAAACAACTCCAAACACAGACRCTTAATGGGAGGAGGAGCCGTGGGCCCCGGTACCTGCACGGCCGCTGTCCCGGGGAGCAGGGCCCCGGAGCGCGGGAGCCGAGCCGCGAGGGCCTGGAGCGCCTGTGCGCACCGGGGCAACTCCCACGCTG
>NW_028185927.1:7146534-7147774 GCF_003343005.1 Rhea americana
GCAATGGAGCTATCCCCACGCTGTGCGCAATGGAGCAATTCCCATGCTGCATGCAACAGGGCAATTCCTGTGTCATGCGCAGCAGGGCAATTCCCGCGCTGTGCCTGGGATGGAGCGATTCCCGCACCGCGTGTAACTGCGCTTCCCATGAGGCACGAGCGGGCGATTCCCATGCCGGGGGCAGTGAGCAGCCTGCCGCAGCACGGCCGGGCAGCACGGGTCTGCCCAAGCCCCTGCCCTGCGCCTTGGTAGCTCCCCGGACGCYTCCCGCAGCCCTCAGGCTGCTCCGAGGCAGGGCGGCCGCGTGGGGCTCGCTCCATCGGTGGCATTTCAAGGGCCAAGTTTCCGGAGCACTTGGTCACTGCTCCGCAAGTGGCACTGACGTCTGCAGGCTGGGCCGAAGGCAGGGAGGGCTTCGGTGCCACGCGAAAGCAGGGATTTGCTGTGCAAATTCACCGTGCTGGAGCTGCAGCAAATTACTCATTCTTAATAACCGTGTTTATTACCTGCCTCCGATGGTGGTTCGGGGAGCTGAAGCGCAGCGGATTCAGCTCCCCAAAGCTTTAGGTCTGCCAGCCATTTTCCTGACACAAGAAACTTTTGCTGGAGAGATGCAGTCACTACGTTTTTGGCTGGGTAATTCCTTCTCCCGACAGCCTACGAAGCAGCCAGCTAGCCCGCCGCGGAGAGCAGGGCTCTCTCCGCGAGCGGCGCGGGCAGCCTGCGGGCCGCGTCCGCCCGTCCCCAGCGCAGCGCGCTGCCCGCCGCGGCGCCTCCGGGGAAGGCTGCTGCCGCCGGCAGGTCCCGGGCTCGCGGCGAGGAAATTCGCTTTCCAGAGGCCGAGCGAGCAGCCCGGGAAGGCGGCTCTGCGGGGAGCAGCGGGGGCTTGGGGCAGCCGCCGCCGCGCAGAAGGGATTACGTGCACGGACGGCACCTGCCTCCGCGGCCCCTTCGCCCGCGGCCCCGGCCTGCAGGGCGCTCGCGGACGCGCGTGGACGCGGCTCCCGGGGCCGGCGCGGCCGAGGCGCCCCGAGCGGCTCCTCGTCAGCCGGAAGGAAAATCACCCCCAAACTTCGGCGGGGCTGAGGGCTGGGCGGCGGGGGCGGGGGGCCGCGGGCTGCCGCGGCTCGGCCCGGCAGCGGATGCGCTGCGGCCGCCCCGCTCTCCCTTCCCGGCCTCCCAAACTTTTGCCGAAATCCTCGCGTGTCGCCCGGCCCAGCAGCCGCGCTCCGGCGGCGGG